>NW_027112476.1:177163-244613 GCF_000696795.3 Halyomorpha halys | reverse complement strand
TATATAAAATTTAGAATATATTGTGTTAGGCCAGGTAAAATAATGCTAATAAATAATTTATAAATTATTTATTTTTAATATACAATGTATCATAAAAAACTATATACAAATTTAATATTTTTTCTCGAGACAATAACATACATTTGTCTGCACAGCAATAGCGCCGCAGCTAGTGATAATCCAATGTGAGCGATTTTTGTTTGTATTTTTTTTCTTACATAGTAAAAATGATGTCAAGCCTCATATAAATTGAGGATAGGTTTTCAGTTCAGTTTTAAGATCATACATTTGTCTTGTACCGATATAAAACTCTCCAGAATTTGGAATCCGATTAGGAAATGTGTGTTTATGATCATCAAAGCCCTAGACTGAGCCCACTAAGTACCGGTATTCCTCGAGACGCAGCCAGTTGCCAGAGAGATTGGACCTGAGGATTGGATCCGAGGAGACTGAGTCCACCCAAAGCGGTGACTGGTACTCCGAATACCGTAGGTGGTTGGTAACTACTGGGGAACTGGCTGCTGGGTATCAACGGGGCCATCTTTTGAAGTTTATCCTCTTCCTTCTGGTAGGCTTGCTCCTGTGATTGGACTTCTTGCGATACCTCTTCGCTAACATTCTGGAGGGTCTGTTCTTGCGCCTTGGCGTCCTGGACCAGTTGGTTATCGACGTTCTGGATCTGTTGCTCCTCCCCCTTAACCTGCTGTGCTACCTGTTCCCCGACATTGAGATATGCCTGGTCCGCAGATTGAACCTGTTGCGCTATTTCTTGACCAACGTTCATGAGTTGCTGGTCTTCGGATTTGACGTCTTGGCCTAGTTTTTGACCTAAGTTTTGAAAGGATTGCTCTTGGGTCTGAAAATCTTGTAGTAGTGTGTTGATCAGTGGGGTGGTAGGATTCGTTGTTGGAACAGAGGTCACAGGGGTTAATGTCATCGAAGAAGATGTAGTACTGATGGTCGTTGATGGAGAATTCGTAACCCTTATCGTGGTCCCAGACGTTGTAGTGCTCGTTGTTGTTGAAGGTGTTGGAGTGGATGATAATTCAGTAGTCGTTACAGGAGGTCCAGTGGTCATCGGGTAAGCCTCTGTCGATGACACAGCCGAGGGTGTGGAGTTCTGTCCTCGGGTTTTCGCTAATATAAGCAACATTAGCACAAGGCAACGCATATCGCTGAGGTGACTGGTCTTCGCCTCAACTAACTACTCTTTATATCTTAGAGTCGATAAGGCTAAACTATTCCAACCTAAAAACATATTCTTCTGAGTATTCCGATATGTAAATTATGAAACGGTATTTGAATGTTCACACGTCATTAGACCATTTTTATTCATAGATTGTTTATTTAAATTACAGTTGGATAGAATAAACTGAGAACATGCTAAAGAATGCTCGAATGTGAATTCAATAATAGTAGCAATTGGTATGTAATTAAAATATCATATTTTATTTTTAAAATAATCGATTTAGCTCAAGACAATTAAAAATCCTGGGTGGGAAGCCAATTTCCATTTTTGTATTCCCTCCGGAATAAATTAAAACTATACCTAAATCAACTAGCCAAAGTTCTCAGAATTCATTCTTGTCATCATATAATTCTACTCACCAACACTAGTAATTCTAAGATTGATCTTTTAAGAATTATATTTTTATAATATAAATATACTTTTTCATGGCCTTAACATTTATTTCTTAACAAGAAGACAATTCATTGTATCATGAAAATACAATAAGAATGTGATTATTTAACATTCTTATTGTATTTTCATGATACAATGAATTGTCTTCTTGTTAAGAAATAAATGTTAAGGCCATGAAAAAGTATACAGCTGAAATTAAAACACATTATCTAAGACTCCCTTTATGGTACCGCTCTCTATCACTCTGCTCAAACAGAAGTCCATGGAACTGATATTGTGAGGTTGGAACATCTAAAAGTAATGTATACAGATTTATTCCGTATGCTTTTAATTACATATAATTATGTTATTAATAGTGACGGATCGAATTCAACTTGGCAAAAGAAAAGAATTGTCCTTTCCGATGTAATAGCACTACAAAATGTTCAGCCTCGAGACATCCTTTGCTATCGGCCAATCCTCAATAGTAAGTGCAGATCTCTTATAACAATGATATGTACTTCAAGGTAAGAGATGAAATAGAATATGAAACTATGACAAACGACAGGGAGCAGAGTAACACCCATCTATTTTTTTTAATTCATTTGTGTAATGATTTTTAATTTTTACTTTCTTTAGTCAAACCGGAATCTTTATTTTGTTAACTGATTTTTTGACATAATATGAGTGATATATTTATATTACATATATTTAAAAAATCTTAAAGTTATCTAGTAACTATAATGTTTGATACTGGTTGCTTTGATTTAATTTTGGTTCTCAACAATAAAATTAATATATTTTTTTTCAATAACATATGTTTATCTTGTTATAAATTTATGGAGCAATCTTCGTCGATTCAGGGTATTAACGTCAAGATTACGCTAGTAACGTAAAGATCGGTGAATTAATACGAAATAACACCATTGCACAGTTTATTGCAAAAAAAATTGATGGAATTAGCAAATACTTGAAAAATTAATACTATATATTAAAAATTAGTGGCCCTAGAATTTAAAAAAGATTTTTTTCTTAATCAGAAGCCTCATTAACTTGGAAAGTGGTTATAAAATAATTGCATCTAAATAGATCTGTCTTATAGCCCATTGTGAGGTCCTCCGGTTCGAATTGCTGTGGCGCCGCTGCAGACTCCAGTTTGCTGCAGTGACGGCTTTGCACACTCGGCTACCACCGACTCTAAAGTTTATAATATTCCTCATCCATGTTTTATTAGATTCTTATAGGGTTTCAAATTAGATATATCAAATTTGTATGCCAATTCCTGCATTTGGTCTCCATGTACAGGTCATTGCACAATGGGGATGTATCAATATGAATTTATGTCCAATGGATATTCAATTTATTACTTTAAATCGTTTATATTATTTTACTAGTTCATTGAATAAACTAAGAGATTTTTTAGATGGAATTTGAGAGACAGTTACACAATAATTCTCAAATTATAATAATTCCAAACCACACAATACTAAATACTCCTACCACAAGTTACCGAGGTTGGTATTTTGGCAACAGCTACAATCCTCAGCCCATTTGTTTCGAAAATTGGCCAAACCCATTAGTGTCCTTATTTGCGATAGAGAGAGCCGATTGGTGAATTTATAGTCCTTGTCAAGATCAATTTGCTCCAATATGAATATTTATAGCTATAGGTCGGAAACAGATTCAACGCCTCACTGAATTCAATCTGAATTATTTGCTAAACTTAATAGCATTAGTGAAAATTTTGCCCGATTATTTGGATTAAATATTGACCTAATAGTTAATATCCTGCATATTTGGTACTTTTTTACTAGGATTAGTTGTTGTTTAATATTATAGAACCTGGCAATAATTATTAAAATAAACCGTTCAATATATTTTTTACTTTGGTGTCACATAACCTGCTCATCGTATGAGCGATGTTTTGAGTAGGATACAAAATCGATTTTCGAATTCAATGATGTTTCAAATTCTCGTGAGTGCTTTAGGACAATTTAATATTGTTAAAAAATTAATTTCATGCAGTTTTTCAATTTCAGGCGCTTTTTAAATATTGCTCCATTTAACTAACTTAAACTTTCCTCTTCCCGTTTTAACCTAATATTTCAAAAGTGGTAAAGGACCGTCACTCCCCGGGGGTATTAGCGGGGCGGGTCCGACGGGGAAGGATTGCATATTTGAAGAGTTTTGTATCAAAAGACACGTGGTGTCTTGTGCAAAAAAAACATTAAAAATCTGAAACATTATTAAATTTTTACTGAAATTCATTTCCATTTTTATATTATAAGTACTTTAAAAATATCTTATTATTTTTTGTAACTTCTTTAAATGACAAGCTGCCAATAGCAGTCGTGAGAATCAACTATATTGAACATTAATATATTTTCACGTTTTTGCTGGAGGGCCTCCTACACGGTGAATATCGTCAATATATCGACTGTTGTAGTACTACATTGTAGCAATAATACTGAAATGTGTAAGGTGAGCTTTTTGTTGACGTTATGTAGTCAGTGACAGTTGGTTTCAAAGACCTGTGTTGATTTGTAACAATCTTATAGCCGCTCTTAGTCATAGCTTTGAAACAAATTGGGCATTAGGGACGTATTAACCATACATATTAACCATTATTAAATATTAACATAAAGTATATTGTTATGATTAAGGTATTGTACAAATTTTAAGATATCTAACATTTGGGTGCTAAATATTGAGGTAAATAATATTTAATTTACTATTACGATAAACACCACATTTAATCGATTCCCTGGTAATATAAGAATGTTTTCCTTTAAAACGCATAATTGACAGTTGTCTTTTTAAATAAAACCATCAGAAAGTTATAATAATGTTTTTAGCATAATTAATAGTTTTTTATTTATTTTTTTAAATTTAATAGCAACTGTTATTACATTAGTATTTGAGAGCTATTGAAAAATTCTTTATTTTATTGTATTGTTAAAGTTTACTTATTATTTTATTTATTCAATTATATATTTTCCTCATTTCTTCATATACATAGTTTGATTATGCTCATTTTATTTATCTTTCGGTTTGTATACATAGAGAGATTTTATTATTACAGACTCTTTCACTCATTAGTTCACTAGAAAATAATTGTAACTTTTCATTTTTATTTAACATCCGTTTAAAATTATATACATTTAATAATTAAAACTTATTCTTTTGTTAGTTATTGATAAAAATACCAAGCTACTCCATACAACTAGTTCTGCTAAATAAATTGGAAATAAAGACAGACACCAAAAGCAATAATATCTCATAGTACATTTTTCAGTGCTTGATTAATCATAGTTGGGCATATTACATTTAATTCCTCAGTAACTTCTTTTGTTTATTAAGCATAACAAACATAGCCATTTCTTCAATATGTTCACAAATTTTAGTATTAAATAGTTAGTAATTTTTACTAAATTATTAACTCTATCTGTGTAAGTCAGTATGAAGTTTATGTATTTGGCACTCCTCCATGGTGGTTATGTATATCTTCACTTGTAAATAATGCAATATGCCTTATTTAAGAGTAATAAATCAAACTATTATTATGTATTGATATAGATTATTGTATATATTTTTATCATCATTGTGGACTAATAATTATAAAAAAAAAGTGTAATATTACAATCCATAAAGTAGGAAGTAACATGGTCAGCATCCGCAGTCAATTGCTATGTTTTTAACAGACCAAGGAAGGATAATGCATCCCCTTCTACCACTGTAAATAATTGTGTTGGATCACATGAGCCTCTCCCTACACTTGAAAAGATCCAGGGGAGATATATTATAAAAGAAATTTTCTCCTGCAACCGAACTCTATCCTGAGTACAGTTGAGTGGCTATCCCACTCATAATACTAGTATAACAAATTATAAATCAGTATATTAAAGAAGAAAATTAAAACAAAAAAAAAATATGTTATATATATGTACAGTATTTACATATAGTGCTTGATTTGAAATTTGATTTATTTGGAAGTAAGGAAGTTAATAACAATCAACAAGGTCATGTCATGCTCTTGTTTTATTTATTTCTTTTTCTGTGACATCAGGATGATAAATTTTTAGATGATGAAGTTTGGACAGAATATGGATGAATCATCAATTGTTTTTATTTTGATAAACTGAAAGAGTGGTCTATCCTAGAAAGGCTGCGAAGGGATTGCCTCCCGCTCCACCACCAAAGGGGTTCGGCATGGACATGTTCATCCCGGGCATCATCCCTCCAAGAAGTGCAGGAGGCAAGAAGAAACCGTAGGAAGCCACTACCAGGCAGATGAAGACGAAGAGGCTTGGGAACATGATCGGAGCTGACTGTACAGAAGCAAAGAGAATGTTTATATATGCTTACACATATGTATATCGTATACGTGTGTGTCAACTTGTTACGACTTTTTATCCGAGGTCTCTCTTATCTTTGGGTAATAAAGATGCGAAGGTTCTTCGCAGATTTTCCGTTGATTATAAATAATGTTCTTTTTTGTTTTTGGATTATATTGTAGATAAATTGTATCTTATATTTGTTAAAGAAAAAAATGTATTCTGTTCAAAGATAAAATATATTTAGTGATATAAATGAATGAGAAAAATGAATTATAATAAATAATTTAAATAAGGAAAAATAAAAATATATAAACCTATATATTGTAAGTTTCATTATACAATTGTACTAGTTATAACTATATTCTGCATTTAGCAACACAATGCAGTTGGTAAGCACTTTATAAAAAAGTGTTCCTCTCTTGTTTGAAACAAAAAAAAAAAAAGCTTGCTTGAAATAAAATCATGTGATTTCATCAGCCATTGTGGGTATAATATGTGAAAAACTATATATAGTATATGATTTCTTAAATACAAAATATATGATGAAAATATTACAGTGTATTAAAAATGTGTATGATTCACTTCGTTGGTTTTTGATCTCGTTGGTTACTAGAATTCTATTTGATAAATTATATCCTTTGGTTTTACTTATTTATTAAAATAATAATATTAGTTGTATTCTTATCTTTAACTAATAGCGAATCACGAAATTTTTAAATAAAAATACAGGGAAAAACTAACAAGATGTAAGACAACACCACATCTAGTGGTTCTTCCATATCTATAGTGATCAGCACATTATGCGTCCTTAGTATTATTTACCTTCATTTATAAATTGATTTAATGGTGGAATGAAAGGGATTTTAAAAATCTGAAGGAATAAACACACAAAATCTAAAAGCTGAGGTATTCTCGTAGATACTGGAACTATAGACCACTTTACACTTTAAAGTCCATTCTAGGAAAATTAATTTAATTTTTTAAATAATGCATCAATGGTATATCAATTAGTAGAAATGGAAATTAAAAGTCAGTTATAAAAACATTAAACACTGACCAGTTTTTAGACTTTATTTGTCTAAAAATTTTTTATTTTTTCAAAATACTTTTACATGACTACGGCGCTCAGTGCATCGTTCAATGGACAAAAATAAAAATATTTTTTTACGAGTTATTTACTGTTAGAATTTTTAAACTAATCCTTAGACTATTAATGTATTCATATATTAAACTCTTTATATTTTTCTGTGAGGCCATATAAAGGTTAAACTCTAGGAATTAATTCCTTTTGAGGTAACCACATTATCAGTGTTTCACTTCCCATGTGCGTCCCTTCTTCATGGAAAAAACCATCTATAGTCTTGGAATGTAAGAGCCAAGTTATATTAAATACATTTAATACTGTAAAAATGAGGAAATTTTAATAAATAAAATCTTAATTCAATCAAATATTACAAAATGTAAATTTTTCCTTATTTTTAAAATGACTTTTCTCAGAAAAGCTAAAACATTTGTTGAGATTTAGGAGTAGAATTATTAATTGGACTGTCTTGAACCAAATAAAAAAAAAAAGTGCTTGCATATACTTGCAATTTTTTTTTCCAGAAAATTCGAAAACAAACGCCGATATTTTCAACATTTGGCGTTCCACCCCTACCGATTGGAAGAAAGAAGTAATCATGAAATTTTCAATAGAATATTTCAACTTAGAAAATAGCTCTGACTAGCTTCATACCCTTATCAAAACGTTTTTCGAGCTTTTGTAATAACTGCAATAAACGAACAATTTGTCCATCATTCTCAGAGTGATATCGTCAAGGAAAGACATTAACATTATTATTTCCTTATTAGCTCATGGTATTGAAGTAATTAAGTTTTTCGACGTGCCTATAGGCGTTAGAAGCCATGAACAAGGTATTTTGAAAAAACAGACTGCACACTCACAAATCGATTAGGACAAATACTTGTGGGGATCTAATGAGGAACACCCTTATCATGTCTGATCCCTTCATTGCTTCACAGAGAAGTATAACAAGAAAACATAAAAAAGTTGATAAAGATATTGAAGGTTTTTTTAATGTCTCTAGCCCTTCGGATGAAAGTTTTTGGATTTTATTACAAATTTAGAATTAGATGCGTGAGATTCGCACTCTGGTATTTTGTTGTTATATTGTATTAATATAATTATTATTGTTTTTATTTCGCAGCTCTGTTTTTTAACCCCAATATCTAAATATTTTAAACCCTTATATTATTTCTAAATCTTTTGCCATAATTAGCATAATTCATTAGGTATAATTTATTTTATTTACAGAAAAAATAATTGTATTTATTTATAGAAACTATCTGTACGTCCCGTCGTACCCTTCATCTATTTGGGTATGTTGGTAATCTTAAAGAAATTTCTTGCAAGAATTTATAAACTACATATTTTTGTCCACCAACTCCATACACTCGAAACACTGCGCGGCAGTGTCAAAGAAGGTCCCATAACTTTTTCAATTGTAGGTGTAAACAGTTCAACCGATTTTCAAGTTTGATAGCTCATATTATTCCATGAGATCCTTTGATTGTTTTGAAAAAATTTCAGCCTGAAATATTTATACACAACAGAGGATGTATCCTGTAATAACAATAAAATATATATATTCATAGAGATATAACAACTAGTTTGTTATAACAAGCATTAGGGCTTTCACTGCACCACCAAACAAAAACCGTAGTGTTGGGTGATCATATATTTCTTTGTAATACTTATTTATATTAATCTAAAGCAACATAATGTAGAAGAAATGCGTCAGTTGCTTGCATTGTTTGTTTACATCCTGCCAACTGTCTAATTTATAAAATTTATGGAAAGAGAAGGATAAAAAAAAGGGTAAATTGAACAATTATTCCAATTAAATGAATGATGTAACCAAAAAGTATAAAGTAAGTCGTAATAATGTATTTCTTTATAATAAATTCATAATGTTTCAAATAAATAATTATGTATAATGATATAACATTGGAAGAAGGACTATTATTTTGCAGAGAAATGGTTCCAATAAATAAAAGGAGGAAAAAAAATGCGATTATCTAAGTATCTATATTGGCTTAAGTTTACTATTGCATGTTTCATACTTAATAGTTATTTTAAAAAAAAATAATCAAAGCTCTATAACGAAATCTTCGACGTCCTCATCCTAAAAAGGGTGGTAGGGAATTTCCAGCAGCACCACCACCGAAGAGATTAGGCAATGAGCTGTTGCCTAATAGTCCTGGCGGGAAGATGAAGCCATAGGAGCCCGCCACGAAGGAAAAAAATACTACCAATGGTTGTATCATATCTGGGACTGACTGTATCCTACCATGAATATCAGCCAATATATACTGTTACTGTTATCTATTTTATTGGCAAAGGTCACTCCTACCTCTCTGGTTCTTTTTTGCTAATACTGCATTGGTACACAAGCATACGTTTAGGGTGACCAATAGTGGTTAGAACAGTTTGATGAATCTTACTAGTCCATGAATACTTAAAATAGTATTTATTTTTTCTTAAGAAAATAAGATACTGAGACCTACACTGATAGAGATCAATAAATTTCTTGTCCTGAATAATCCTGACAGAACTTAAATATGCGGAAAATACTATATTTTGTGAGTAATAATGGACATTAGAGAATCATAGAGAATAAGATGGACCGTGTCTAAGAATATCCGGAATCTCAATGAACCAAAAATTAAAGAAAGCATAATCAAGAAGTTTGTTGAAAGAAGTAGATATTTAATAACCACGTTTTCTTAAAATCAACAAAAGAAAGTAAAGATTTGATATAGAATTTGAGTGAATAATTGACATTGGCCAAGAGATAATAGACTTAAAATAAATGTAACCCAACAATATCATCTTAAAGGAAAGACTTTTTTTTTTTAATTTGGAAATAATGCATACTTTTGAAATGAGTATACTACGATTTGTGATACTATTTCTGAATTTTCATTATCTACATCAATGTGACATTACCCAAGTGCAGAGTTTATCGTATAGCCATGAAAAGATATGGATGGCCTTTGCCAATAAGGACATTGCAGAAATAGTATATATTGGCACAGAACGCAGATGGAGTACAGTCAGCTGCAGATATGATCCAACAGTTGGTAGTCCTCTTCTCCTTGGTGGCCGCCTCCTACGGCTTCATCTTCCCACCAGGGCTTCTCGGCAATGGCACCAACCCTTTTGCTCCCTTCTTAGGTTGAGAATATGCTATCTGGACCATTTAACCACGTTATGCATCTAACTATGGGACTGGTTCTTCTTCATCAAGTAGCTTGTTTTTGTGATAAAATACATTTATTATAATTAATTATTTAATAGAACAATGAAATCTAAGTATATATGTTCTTGTTAACCTTTTCTGATTTCATCCTAGCTATAGTTGAACTACATGTACTATTCACTCTCGGTTTTTTCTCCCTTTTTTCTGTGAAAAAGGTAAAACGAAAGATAGGAAACCTTTGAAATTTGAGTCAGGCGTTTGTAATTCATTCATCCACGTTGTAGCGATGAGTCGAAATTATGAATGAACCTTTGTAAGAACTGACATTAAATCTAAAATAAAGAAAAATTCTGAGGGGGATCGAGAGGAGTAATTGATGAAAGAAAAATAAATAAATCAAAAATAATATGAGTAATAACAAAGAAAATGTAAATGATGGGGATATAAGCAATAAAAAATATAAAATAAAATACATCATCACCATAATTTAAAAAAAATTCTAACTTCATTTTTTATCAAATGTTAAAATTAATGCATTTATTTTCTGGAGGTAGTTTTCAGAACAAAATCATTGGTTTAATAAAGTCAAGTCAATCAATAGTCATCTCACATTTTTCAAAACTACCAAAAAAGATAATAAACGTATTAAACTTCAATATTCCTGAAAACTCGACGATAGATAAAGAATGAAGTTAGACGATTTTGAAATTAAGGGTAAGATATGTAATAATAAATTATAATCAAAGCATGATGATTAAACTATTAAATGATTGTTCTTAACATCATTTAATCATATTACTGTTATCCATTATCCTTTGTAGTTATTAAGTATTTAGAATGAGTGGCAAACGAAGTATAAGTTAGAACTAGGAGCAGAAACATTAAGTGTTTCTCACGTGGTAGAAAATATTTACTTATACCTCCTACTTTCAGCACCTTTCCTACATAATTTCCTTGATATTCTCTGATGAATAAGGGTTTTGTGGTCGTGAAAAATTTCGGATTCAAGTTTTCGACGGAATTACATGTTTTGAGTTCCCTGAGTCCAAAAAAACTTGTCTCATAAAATGGTCTAAAGGTATGTCTGTGAACAGTCTTACACAAAAACCAAAATTCATACGAAACTGATGTACATTATATATATATATAGGCAAGTTATTCCTGGCTTGTGACAACATCGTTTTCTGCTTTCGTTTAAAAATTTTTATAACAAATTTTTAATAAATTAAAATTTATTATTTATAATTATCGCCTTCAATCGAAAGCGAAAATTCAAAATATACGCACTTAAGCAGATTTTTTCTTTAATTTGCATATTTATTTAATTACCTGTATTTTTTTAAAATGTAATTTTATCAATTTCTTGTGTATATCATCTCAGGTTAAATGGGATATTGGTATTTATTGGTACAATAGAAAAAATGTAATAACTGAGTTTTGATCTTTAAATCTATACTATCAATTAAGGTATTTTATGATTTCAATTACTGTAGTTTTAGTTTATTTCTGTTTTAATAAGGTTTTATTAAGACAGAAAAAAATAACTCAAGAAATTTGCTTGTTTATTCTGGCTTAAAATTATTATTCTATAGTTATAAGTCAAATTTGCCAGTTATTGAAACCATCTTCCACTATTTATTCACTATGTGTGGTTTGGATATCTGATTTCTTAATAGTTGCAAGTCTATTTACCTGAAAAGGTATCGTTTTATCTTTTCAGCATTAAAAAAAAATTATCATAATCATTTTATCCCCTCTACCCCTTGCGCAGTGTGCGGTTGCAATTTGCAGAGTCTCTTGGACTATCTCCCTTATCCTACTCCAGGCCATAACCCACCTCCTGAACTCCTCCTTAACATTCTTCTCCTAGGAAATGCGTGGTCTTCCTGTTGGCCTTCTTCCTTCCACCCGAGTCTCACATATCTATTTGGCAGTTCTTTCCTGGTCCATCCGAAGGAGGAGCTCGAACCATCTTAGCTTGTACTCCTCTAGGATGCTCTTAGCCGGTTTGAATCCGATGTTAGTTCGAATGGTACTGTTCCGTACTTTATCTCGCCATGTCCTTTCTTCCACCTTACGAAGGTACCGCATCTCCATGGATTGGATCCGGCTCTTGTGTTTCGAAGTGAGGGTCCACGATTCGGAAGAGTAGGAAAGAATAGGGAGGAACGTCGATTTGTAGATCATTATTTTAGTTTTTCTCGTCACCTCTCTTTTGCCCTGTCACCCCTTCGAAGTAAACTAAATATTCTTCTAAGATTCTTTAAGAAACTTCCTTATCAATGTAGCCGCTTTAATTGAGATGAGCACCAAGATATTTGGAATTCTGGACCAGCTCTAGTCTTTATCCATTTAGAGAAACATTTGGTCTTTTCCGGGTTAATTTTCATGTTTATCGAGGCCATTTTTTCTTGCAGAACACTTATGTTGTATTGGAGGTCTCGATCGTCGGCATCCAGAAAAACCAGGTCATCTCCAAAAGGCAACACAGAAATGTTTATAGGTTGAAAGTTCCTGTGTCCTAACTAAAACAGTCTCATTCTCAGTTTAGCTTTCTTTATCGAGGACTACTATGAGCAGCGGGCTCAAGCAACAACCTTGAAAAATACCTGATTTTGTCTCGAATTCCTATGATGTGGTTCCTTGTCCTAATCACTACCATCTCTGAAAACAGAACGAAAAGAGCTGGATTGGTTTTACGGGAATAAAAATGAGAAGAAAAATATTGGCCAAAAAAGTGATTAACACACCACCGCAAGAGGTATAATTAAATTACACAAAGTTAACAAAAACACGTATATTTTGATTTCATCGTTCTATTAAATAGTTAAATATAATAAATGTATTCTTATACACAAACAAACTATTTTATGAAGAAGGACCAAATCCACAATTAGATGTATAACCTGGTTAAATAGTTCAGATAACATATTATCAACCTAAAAAGGGAGCCAGAGGGTTGGTGCCGTTGCCGAGAAGTCCTGGTGGGAAGATGAAGCCGTAGGAGGCGGCTACCAAGGAGAAGAGGACTACCAACTGTTGGATCATATCTGCGGCTGACTGTACTCTATCAGCGTTCTACGCCAATATATACTATTTCTGCAATGTCCTTATTGGCAAAGGTCATCCATATCTTTTCATTACTATGCGATAAACTCTGCATTTGGGTAATATATTGATGTAGATAATGAAAATTCACAAATAGTATCATAAATCATAGTTTATTTATTTCAAACGTATTATTATTTCCAAATAAAAAAAAAAATCTATCCTCTGAAATAATGATATTTTTGGGTGACATTGTGCTCGCTGTCATTTTTTTCTTGGCTAATACTTAAATTATGTATATTTACCGATACCTAGTACTCATTTAAATTCTATATCAAATCCTTACTTTCTTTTTTAATTATGAAAAAATGTACTTAATACTTCTTCCATGAACAGCAGAATAATAAATAAAATCCAGTGCGTGTATCACACAATTTTCACACATCACCTTGAGATGAAATAATTGTTGTTGTTGTTTGGGACTTTTGGGCGTAAAACCTTAAGGTCATCAACGCCCACGCTTCTCACTTTATAATTCTATTTCAAGATTTGAAATAATTTAATTGCTAATTAAGTATGAATAATTAATCATTTTAGATTTTTTAATACATATGACAAACTTTTGGGTTTAGATCTTATTCAAAATATTATACTTTTTTAAGAAAATTAAAACCATTTCTATGTTCTTCTGGTCATCATTTAGGGCATCTGAAACACTCGGTCCCACTCCCAATCTACGTAAGTTCATGCAATAGAAATGACATTCCTCAAATATGTGACTGACTGTAAGTACACTGTTGCAGTATTGACATTTTGGCGGTGGTTGCTTATTGATCAGGTATACATGAGTTAAATTCGTATGACCTATTCTCAATCTGGCTATAGCTACCTCCTCCCTGCGATTGGAACGGTTTGATGCGGTCCACGGTTTAATCGTTTTTTTAATAGTTTTTAATTTGCTTGGTGGGCTTTCATTCCACATGGCTTGCCAACCAGCTAATATTTCATTTTTCATCGGGAGACTTATTTCTTGAGGTGTCAGAATGGGAGATGAAATAGTACAAGAGCCTAAGAGGAGAAAGAAGGTAGTATTTCAATTTTTGATTACTTAATTGAAAACTAGGTATAATTATTAGTCAAAGTTGATGAGTCTGCCAAGTATAGGTAGGGGGAATAAAAAATGGCGGCTATTTCAAAATGTTAAAAACAATTATTTTACAATATCTTTACATCTAATACAATATCGGATATCTTTACAACTACCAACAATATTAGAAAATGAAAGAGATCATCATTTAAAGTAGAGTAAATTTGCTAAAATGTAAGCCCTGATAGAGCTATTTACGTTCAATAGTACTTGAGATATAGCTTTTTGAAAAAGAACATTTCATAAAAATGTTGTACTGAACGTAATAAAATATCAGCAGTGAGTTAATTTACTTTGAAAATCTATATCTCAGGAACTATGTGACGTACATATGTCTATTAGTACTCAAATCAAAGCTAGTTTAATGAGCTGTAAAGTATGACGTTTATTTTCGTGGGAATAGTATTTTTCGTGAAAGTTAATTGAAAATAAATTGATTTATAGTTGTTCAGGCAAATTTTCATTTTCCAAATTTATATTCATATACAAATATCATAAAAACTACTAAATCTACGAAGATAAGTGTCATAAACTATTTTATAGTAAGTTAAATTTCCTTTATTTTGAGTGTTGGCAGACATATGTGCGTCTTATGGGTTATCTAGAGATATATTTTTTCAAAAATCAAACATTTTATACGAACAACTAGAAATTAACATTTTGTGAGTTTATTTCGTCAAATATCCTAAAACTACTACTTCTACAATGATAAACATCAACTATTTTATAGTAAATTAAACTAGCTTTAATTTAAGTGCAGAAAGACATCTGTACATCCAATGGTTTCTGAAATAAAGTTTTTCATAAATTAAACTTATTGTCCGAACAACTATAAATCAATTTATTTTAGGCAAATATCTACTATTTCTACGAAGGTAAACTTCATAGACTACTTACTTTATAGCACATTAGACTAGCTTTAATTTGATACCTAATAGACATGTACTTCACATAGGTCCGGAGATATTGATTTCTCAAAATAAATTAACTAACTACTGTTATTTCAGTACATTTTTATGAAATGTTACTTTTTAAAAGGCTGTAATTAAAAAAAAAGGAAAATGTATATAGCTCTATTAGGGCTAACATTTCAGAAAATTTACTCTTCTTTAAATAATGTTATAGATTTTCTAGTGTTGTAGGTAGTTTTTAAGATATAGAGCTCCGAATGAAAAATTAATATTTCTTTAAGGTTTTAAAACAGCCGCTATTTTTCATTCTCCCTACCTATACTTGGCAGACTCATCAGTTTTGACTAGTAATTATACATAGTCTACGTTAAAGTAATAAAAAATTGGGATTAACTGCCTTTTTACCTGGCCTAGGGTTAATTGGGTTGGAGAAATCTGCCTGTTTTTCTTTCCGGCTCTTATACTGAAAATAGTCCTTGTGTAGGTGTCCTTCAAAATAGCTCTTAATTTGTTATTTTTCATGATAATCCCCTTACTGTATATTATATATAGATAAATGTAAGTAAAATTTGATATCGTAATACCTACTATGAAAAAATTCTTTCATATTTCATATTCATCCGTTGTTTATAACTATGAAAAATGAGAGATGTATAATCTTTTATAATAAACAAAATTAAAGATACTTTAAAATTATAATTTTTTTTTTGTTTTGCTATGAAAATTTGTACTTAGCGGTTTCTTAGGGTGTGAAAAAAAATTATGAACTTCCCTGCCTATATTATTTTGCCTTGAGTTGTTAGTTTATGCCTTAATCGTTAAACGAACAGTTTAATTAAGCCGTGTAAAATGCAATCGCACTTTCAGTTATTTCCGATTTCTCAGTGTTTTAGGCGGATACCTGAAAACTGTTGGGCCCTATAGATGATAATTAAATTCATACATTTTATGTTACGATTGCCGATAAGAGAGGATGATTATTTAATATAAACAAAATTAAAAGTACTTTCGAGGAAGGTTTTTTGAAAATTCACCAGTTAAGCCCTTGCATACTATTCCAATAAGGAAAATACTTGCTTATATTAGAGTTTACATGTTTTACCTTGATATACTGAATTTAATCAAACTTTTTAGAGCCGTTTTTGAGAATATCGATTTTATTGAGTGGCACTTCCGGTCCATCCATATTAACAAAAATGTTGAAGTATTCCAGGCATACAATCCCCTTAAATGTGTTATTTCAGTTTCATACGATTTTTCTTTTTGGAGCTAGGCCGTTCGCATACAAACATTTTGAGAGAATCAGGAGACATCAAAACGTGTAATTTAGTTAAAAACTCGTATTCAAACTTTACATAAACGCTTTACTTAACCTTCTTAAGCTTATTAATCCCGCGTATACCATGATCCTGAAAGATCTTTTAATTTTGTAGTTTTCACATAGTATGGAAAAATATGGAGTATAGAAGTTTTTGTTTACAGCGATCATATCTACTTGCTGTTCTTCCATCGATTCATTATCATGTTCTTCTGACTTGAATAATTTTATTGCCCTCTCTGAATATATCTTTGTCATTTTTTTTAATTTTGTATTCGTATGGCTCAATTCCTCTACTGAGGACATATACGTCCCTCTAGTCATCTCTAGAATTAGATTACCTTCTAGAAAGAGTACCAATACAACCCATGAAGGGTCAGGGGTGAAGTACTTTGTAAGGAAGTACTGTTACTAGACCATCGATTGTGTGAGGAGGTGATTTGGTCAGAATCATGCTCGACCTCAAGATTTTTACCCAACTAAGGGTGCCCACTTAATGAAGCGTCTGATTTACTTTATTAGTTATCTTTATTATTTTATACATTATTGAACTAAGTTAAATCATAGTATATAAAAAATTGAGAAAAATGCAATAGTATCTCAAAAACATCATGTTGTACACATAATTAAAATCTTTTTACAATGAAACAGATATTTGTTATTACTTTTCCTGGTACGATACATTTCGTTGTTAATTATCCCGGTAATGCGAAATAATTTCTGCATGGAGTGTTCTAGTAACTGAAAAGTTTGGATCACAGAAAGTATAAGGAAAAATGGTAAAATAAATTCAAAAATATGAATGCATATAACTATTTTTTTTATATTTTTTACATATTTCATTGGAAATTTGATGGTTAGACGTTTAAAAAAAATTAAGTTCTTCTGCAGAAAATTCTTCTCCCAGACATTGTAACAGTGATTAAAATAACTTGCCTACATATCTGGAAGTTACAAATGGCCTTTACATACGTGCAATTTTATTTGAAAATAAAAATGTTATTGCCATGTTACCAAGATTACACTGTACTTGTATTTACGCATTTCCCATTACATTGCTATTTAGTGACTGACCAATTTATCCGTAGAGGCCAATTTGTTGATAATTAATCAGTTATAATTTAATTTAATCGACTTATTTTACAGTATTTTAAAATTTGAGGGTGTACCACATAGTATTTAATCGTACCATTGCACTAATAGATCTATTGTTGCTGATATAAATTATCTTATTTCAAACTGTACAGTTCTTTTCCAGTTCAGTACTAAGGATATTCGTTCCAAAAATTGTACAGAGTAAGGAGTGGAACAAAGTTATTAAGATGGATTGAAATATATAAATAAATGATAAATGAAGTCAGCATTTAAGAAACCAGTACAGATTTATTAAAATACAACACAATCATTAGTGGCAAAAGCATTGCGTCTCGGCCTTTTTAATTTAATCTTCACTTCAAAGGAAAGGGCAAGGACATGTTCATCCCAGGCATCATCCCAAGAAGAGGCAGGAAGAAGCCGTGGGAAGCGACGACCAGGCAGGCGAAGACGAAGATGCTTTGGATCATGGTTGGAGATGACTGTGCCACAGCTGAGGTTGAGTAGCCATTTATAGCGACACTTTTATTCGAGGTCTCCCTTATCTTATCTCAGAGGCTGCAAATTTTTACAAAAATTAGGTTAGAAGTAAATTATAAATGTCACTTCGTTTGTTTGTTATATTGCAAAATAACCAATAGATTAATCAAAATTTTATAATTATAATTAATTCTTGGTTTCACATTCTTCATTTACATTTGTTTTTCGAATGGGTTTTTCAGAATTTTTAATTTCTTCTCAAAATGAAAATAAAATCGTTAAATAAAATGATCATTAAATAATTTCATTGTTCGATTAATGTTGTATGAAACAAAGAAAGAAGTATATCACCCTTAAGCTGATATGCCTTAAAGGTCTAAGAAAAAAAATTTTAAACGTCAAAAACTATTATACAAGTAATCTACAAAACGATAGTTGATAAGACAGTTGTCCAGAATAATGAATTGATTTATTTTTAATTTAAATAGAAAAATCATATTACTATTTTGGACTTATGAGGTTTCTGAGCTAAGTAAAAATTTTAAAGTTTAGATTAATATTTTCTTGGTATGAAACATATTTCGTTTTAGAAGGTGGAAGTGAAATACTTTAAACGGAAATTTTAACGTTTGTACTCTGCTCAATGTTCACTTGATCTTTTTCGAAAGTACCGATTGTTAGTTCATATATTATATCATAGGTTAACTGATGGATTTGTGAGTTTGTAAAATGGTTTAACTTTGTGTTTATTTTGACATTTTACAAAAAAAAATTTAATTTTACAGCACGAGATCATAGATCTCCTCTCTCTTCGTTCATCCATCCACTCATTAAACACCAGATCCCATCCGAATGATTTATATATCTATAGAAGCTCTAGAACCTTCTTCTTTAGCAAATCCTTCGTCATACGTGCAACCTCCCTCTGGAATTCTCTTCCCATCTCCATTCGCCAGTCCTCATCCATTCTCTCCTTTAAACAACACCTATTCCTTCATTTATTGAATAACCAAACATCTTTGTATTCAAATAAATAGGCAGTTATTGATTAACATTATAAACAGTAGTAAAGCCAATATACCAATGTAATTTCATTCTACTATCTGAAAATTTGTAAACGCTCGCCAGATATATGAATCTTGTAATTATTCTTAGGGGACATATGTCCCAGAATAAAGTTATTTTTTCATTTCACGACTTAAAAGGATGTCTTTTCTTTTAGTTCTTTCAAAATATTTCATTTTTCTAGCATCTAAATATTTAAATGTGATGTTTGACTATTAATTTTACATACATAGGAAAGGTGAAATAAAAAAAAACAAATAAATTTGATATAAGAACCATAACAAACGAGATCGAGATGTCAAAACTTAGTGTGAATTAATAAATGGCCTGTTGATTCTGGGCTGACATCAGTTAGAGATATGTGAATCATGTATGTCTCATAAAAAATCTTTTTCTATTTTGAAGTACCTAAAAGACTTTTTGGATGGTTATATTAATATATTTAAAATTTAAAATTACTATAATAATGAAGACTAAAATTTTCATTGATTATGCGGGTTATTACCCTATTCCTGATTGATTTTATCAGAATCCGTCCACTGATTTCGCTTACAGATGCGTCAACTTGTTTTTTCTCTGCACACCTAAATTCCGAAAATAGTTGGTCCTATTTGGCCCAAGTAAGGAGGAAATTTGAGGATTTATGTGAAATGGGTCTAGTACCAATGTCATTCATTATATTTCTCCACTCATCGATACGCAAAAGTATTTTTCTTGACATACACGTTTCGAACACAGCTCCTTCTTAAACAAAAAACTAAATTAGTTCTCAAATCTTGATACATTGTACATTATGTAGTTAAGTAAAAAATTCCTAGAATACTGGCTGTATATGGCTCTCTTCTTGAAGTCAATAGAGTAGAGAACAGACCGTCAGTCCAGGTACTCTACAGAACTACCAGCTGCTAGATCACTGCCTTAAGACTTCTTAGCTAGTTAAGACCAAGGCTTACAGGCTTAATCACCTTCTAACATATCCTAATCGCTCTACCTGTCACAAATTATTTATTTACAAAATATTCAGACCGGCCCTCCTCTTCAAAGCAACTACACTCGCTGGTCGTTTAAAGAGAAAGCAACACTTGCATTGGGAATGTCTTGTATACATGTAGGTAACAGAAGTCACCCTATCCCCTTAAAATCATAAATACTCTTAGTGAAATGACCATTAAGAATATGTTGCTGAAATAAAAGCATCATCAACAATAAGCTACTTTAGGATAACTAGTGGATTTCGGGCTCAAGTAAATAATCAAATTAAAAAAAAACAAAACAGGAAAAATACAATCTACAAAAAAATAAATAAGTATCTATTTATTTTGTTAAACATATTACATTAAATTAAGTTCTGAGTTAGTTAAACTTTACTAACTATAGCAATATAATGTAATCCATAAATAGGATCTATTCATTATTTTAAATTTTCCAGAATTTCCATTCTTTTAACTACCACCGACTAACAGTAGATCACAAATATATTCATCTTAAGAATAGAGCAAGAGGGTTGCCATTTCCTCCCCCACCCAAGGGGTTGGGCAAGAATGAAGCAAGAGGGTTGCTATCTCCTCCGCCACCAAAGAGATTGGACAGGAATGGAGCATAAGGGTCGATACCTCCTCCACTGCCAAAGAGATTGGGAAAGGATCCATTGCCGAGAAGTCCTAGGGGAAAGAAAAATCCGTAGGAGACGGCCACGAAGGAGCAAAGCACTACTAAGTGCTGGATCATATCTGCAACAGACTGTACTCTCTCAGAATTTCTGCTGATATTTATGCGATGCCTGCAGTCTACTCATTCAAGGTCTCGTTTATCAGAAAATTTGCAATAATAATTTTTAAAAATTGCATGTAGTGATTTATTTAGTGTGATACATACACCTTTTGCATTAAATGTAATTTAAAAAAATTAATACTTTCTTCTTTACATGTCTCAGTGTTTTTATTAATTTCCATATAAATTCTCAAATAAATTGTCAATTGTCTACAATTTATTACCAAAATGATCTCAACTAAAGTTATTTATCTCTTCAGGTACCTATATTTTCATTGAGACTGTCCGCCTTACTGGCTGTATGTGGCTACCACAATCCGCTACTCACCAATTGCTGTTCTTCGTGGTGGAGTTGCTCACTGTCGTGCCTAACACCATAAATTAAATATAATAATTAGTTACATATAACCTAGTTTGAAAGTATGCTTACATGACAAGATTGGCTCAAATTTGATGTTTTTCATTTGTATCGGAATTCATTGTAGACAAAATTTGCATTCTCATTTACTTAATACACGTAATTTCGATTGCTATTATAAGTGCAATATTTAAACGCAAATAAAATAGGGTTGAGGGTATAGGTATTGTAATTTAGGCCACGTCAAGAGGGGTCAGTACTTTGATGGGTGACCACATGAAATCGGTAATCACTTACCTGCCTCCCGTATCCATCCCGCTCCAATCCCAGATATTTTGGGTCTACATTATCCGAGAGAAGAATGATCTGTTGATACTTGTTATATACTTGTCAATAGCAGTCAGTTGATAATTTACTGGCATTATTGTCAAGGCATGATAATGGAAATCGTCTACTTCCGAAAGTCATTCACTCAGACTGTTATTGCAGTGGATTTTTCGGCCTACTATCATATATTTTGTTTTCTCTTCGTGTATTCCAAATCTCATTCGAAGTAGAAGAAATTTCGGCACGAAAGCTCTACTTCTCTTATTGTCTTCGCCTTCTATTTGAGTCTTGGTTACTGTTAGTTACTTTCTATGACCACAATACAGTTGGTCAAGACTAGGGTTTTTTTATTTTATTCCGACATATATCACCATTTTCACGTTGTGTTCTCCTTAGTAACTTTTCAATAGCTTAGTTGAACAGTAGGCGAAAGTCCATCCCTGCCTCAGGCCTTTTCTAGCTTCCTAGACTTTTTTTCCAAGAGATTTTTAGTCTCGTACGATGGAGTGTGGGAGCGGTAGGTTTTACGCCAATTTCATATTTCTCTTTTCCCATGTTGCTCAAATTACTTTTGTTGAAAGACTACCTTATTCGTCATTAATAAATATTTGAAAGGTAAGATTATTCTGGTTCTAATCCTTGGCAATGGGGGTCGACGAGTATTTAGCGAAAGGTTACAAAAAACAAGTTTTACAGTATTAAATTTAACCACCTCAAACCCCTTTGGGGGGGGGGATGATTTTACGCATGTTACCTGTAATCACCTAGCACAAGAAAAACTTACTTATAACGAGTATTGGTCGATGTACGATAGTTCACAACACCAAACATAATGGAAGAGGATCCTTCTAAACCCGCACCGCCACCGAAATTCCAGAATTAAGATAAATTATTGTCCTGACCTTGAAACACCTGCAAATAACGTGTAAAGCAGTCTTTGGAAAAAAAAAAAAAAAAACTTATCAAGTAACATTGAAAAGTGGCAAAAACTGCGACTTTGCTTATAACTGACCACTCCCATCTTCCGCAGTAGCCTTACTTACCTTTAAATACTCACTTTTTACGATGAATAGTGAAAGTACAATACGTCATCTCAACGAGAGCTAACACCAAAAATAGTATTATGTACAACCCACCAATCCGCCCATCCCCGAAATTTAATAGATGAATTTCGTGATTTAAAGACTTTTATTACTATCCGAATATCTGGAATCTTATCATCCGATTTCGAGATTAATAAAACATACGTATATCACTACATAAATACAAAAATATTTTTATAAATATTTTTTCATCTAGAGGAACAGTTTATTTGTTATTTTTAGTTTGTTTGGAATGATGTTAAAGTATCATTGTATTTATCATTAATATTAATAATATATTAGCATCAGAGGTAATTAACGATTCAAGAAAAGTAACACGAATCTCGAATTCGCGAATGCTGTGTAATTAGCGGAATTAGAGGAGCAACAATATGAATATGGTGACCAGAAACATATATTTGTTTTAAACAAATGTTTCCTAATTTTTTTTATAACACTAATATATACCTACGTAATTTATGTAAAAATGTGAGTATTTGAAAATTTAAAATCATTTTTTCTCGTAGATAGTATAAAAGTACATGTTTTTTGTGTGTTTTTTTTTTAAATCCCGTTGTAATATAAATTAAATTAAAATAATTTTATTCATAATTAAGTGCATAACAATAATTTATAAAAGTAGTAATTCAGAATGAATGTGTTCACATTGAGCAAAAGTTAAGTCAATATATGTTTCCTGTATACTAATTATATTGGGAAAATGTATTCATCGCAATTGTATGTAATTATTAGAATAAGGTTGAACGTTGTTGAATGACGTTTCTAAAACATTTCCGTATTACGGCATAATCAATAATGAAAAGTTCGATATTTTAGCTTTGTAAACTTCATTCATATTTTAATTAATTTAATTTTATTCTGACTGATGGAAAATATCTGTTTTATTAACAAAAAACAAACAAAAAAATTGTTCATTTTTGTTCCGTACATTTAACGAGTAAAAACAAGCCTAATAAATAAATGCTTGAAGAAGTTTGTCGGGGGGTGCGGTCAGTAAAGAACAACATAAATAAACAAAACCATATTTATTTATTTTATGCCGACGTTTCGACCTGAGTTTCAGGTCTTCATCAGGGCTTGTGGCTTGTAAAGGGGAAGATGGTAACTTGGTAACGTCCCCTTTACAAGCCACAACCCCTGATGAAGACCAGAAACTCAGGTCGAAACGTCGGCATAAAATAAATAAATATGGTTTTGTTTATTTATATTGTTCTTTGCTGACCGCACCCCCCGAGAAACTTCTTCAAGCATTAATCTACGGTCAACTATCTACACCTCATTACTAATAAATAAATATTTATAATCATTGAGCAGATGCTGTACTTAGATTTATCAGACAATAGTCTAGATAGTCAGATTCGCAAATGTTGAAATCGTCCACATTTTTGTATTAGCATATAATCAAAACCCATGAAAGGCCGTAAATGCTGAGGGATTACTTTGCGTGTATTTATACGCTCGAGAAGTATGAATGTATAGAGTCCCATCGTTATTATTCCATTTTGCGAATGTGCGAACACGCATGATAAGATAAGGGAGACCTCGGATAAGAAGTTGCTATAAATTGTTATTCCTCCTCAGCTGTGGCACAGTCATCTCCAACCATGATCCAAACCATCTTCGTCTTCGCCTGCCTGGTCGTCGCTTCCCACGGCTTCTTCCTGCCTCTCCTTGGGATGATGCCAGGCATGAACATGTCCTTGCCCTTTCCTTTGAAGTGAAGAAGAGTATCTCAGCAGTGTGGCATGAATGTGCGGTGAAGGGTCCTGTTTTATTACTAAGGATTAAGGCTGTAATTGAAGTTAGATTCTTATTTAACCTAATGTATTATTTGTGTAAATAAATAATTTTAAATTCAAAAGAGAGAGAGAGAGAGATTTATTCCCATTCATTATCTTATTTCAACTTACGAATCCTAATGGCAGACAAAACTACAAATACGAAATCGTTTGTAAACGTTGACAAGCAATAAAATTATTTTAATAAATCATGGAAACCGAACCGGTCACATGCGACAGCATTTTTAGTTATTATTATTTAGGAGTGTAAAGTTCAAAATAATATGTACCTAGCCCTAAAAAAAAAAAAAAAGTTAACAATAACATACTCGTTAACCTCAATGAAAAAATATCAATTTAAATAACTGCTTATCAAATAACGAAGGCAACATTGATTGTTCATTTAAGATTACAAACATTTTTCTTGATTTAGGAAGGAGATCTTCTTCTTCTTTTGCTTCTCCCTAGTCTTGCTTCCTCACATTTCCTTCTCATTAGAAAAGCGCTTTAGTTCGACCATTAAATGAAATCCCAAATCCTTCTTCACCTAATGACTTCCACCCTATTTCTCTCCTCTCTAACCTTTCAAAACCGCTAGAACGCCTTGTTCAAAACCAACTCTCTAACTTCCTAGAAGTATGTTTCCTCATCAATCCGGCTTTGGACCTGACTATTCAACACAATCCGCTCTCCTTAAAATAACCCACGATCTCCAAACTGCCAAGGATCACTAAAACCTAACTATCCTAATCCTCCTTGATTTCTCCAAAGCATTTGACACGGTAAACCATAACATCCTTCTTAACAAACTACGAAATCTTCCTTTATCCAACTGTGCTTTGCGCTGGTTTCAATCCTTTCTTTCCGATTGCTCCCAGTACGTATTGGTTCCAGATAAAACCACCATCAATGACTCCCTCCCTTACCTGTGGTGTCCTCAAGGTTCATCGCTTTCCCCTACCCTTTTTGCCATCTACATCAATGACCCTCCCCTCCTTATCTAACATTCTCAATACCATTTGCACGTTGATGATCTCCGAATTTACCTTTCCTCCCACCATCTGACCTATTGGTTGGCACGGAGAAGCTTCAAGAGAATTTGAATCGAATTAGTCACTGGGCACAAGAAAACAAGCTTAAGCTGAATGCAAAGAAGACAATCGTAATAGACAATCGTAAAACAAGGCAATCGTAATAGGATCCAATCACCTCCTCAAAACTATTCCTCATATTTCAATCTTACTCCTAAACAACAATCCGATACAATTCTATCCGTTTGTTAAAAATCTTGGTGTCATTATAGACCAAATTCTCTCCTGGAAAAACCACGTTTCCATAATTCCCGTCGTACCTTCTCCACCCTATCACCGTCACCTACTTCCTTTTGAAACCCGTAGGCTCGTGGTTACTTCCTTAATTTTCCCTGCTTTGATTATTGCTGTGTGGCTTACGGGTATGTCTCTGGGGATCTCGAAGCAAAATTTAAACAGTTAATTAATTGCTTTGTACGATTCATCTTTGGGGTCCCTCTGACATCTCTGATATCCTTCAATTTAAATCCTCAGTGCATTTCTGTAATACCCGCTCACGACCTTCAGACTTATATGTAACTGCCCATCAAACCGCAGCCTTTGGTAGATCTTTCCTCTTCCCTATGGAATTCTATTCCCTCCATCATTCGTAGTCCCTTCTAAACTTCAAATCCCTGATCTTCGAGCACGTTCTGTCCACCCAATTCCGGAAGAATAACAATTGACAAGGTTTATATTTTTTCTGCATTTAATGCTTCACTTTTTCGTTGTATACTTGTAAATATGTATATTAGCTGAAAATGTATCTTTTGTTCATTGTTCATTTATTACTTTTAGTTTAATTGCATTGGATTTTTTATCATTTTTTCTCCTTTTATTTATTATCAGAAGTTAATCATCTCATGTTTTATGATATGACATATAGTTTTATTTTATTTGTTCTATTTTTATTTTATATGCTTTGTTAATTATTGTGGCCCATTTTTATCTTTTAGAAATCACTATTTTATTATATTTTATGACGTTTTATAATTTCATTTTTATTTTGTACTTTACTCTAAGGCTCTAAAGCCTAATTCTAACGCCTGTATATTATTCTAAAGGGAACAATCCTAGAATAAATAAAGATTATTATTATTATTATTATGGTGCTTACTCAGCTTAGAGAAGTGTTCAGCCACAGGTTCTAACATTCGCTATCAGCAGCTATCTTCCTGGTTTGACGATGATCCTTCCCTCTTGCTCTGTAAAGGCTTTCGACATACTCCTTGCTCCTCCACGAGGCCTTCTGTCATCTTGTATATACTCCATCGTATTTAGTGGGTCCCTATTTCCTCCATTCTAATGACGTGACTGAACCATTTCAACTGCCATAAAACAAATAAAGGGCTATTTCAAAAATAATAACTACATTAGCGTTCATTTCTTTCTTATTTTATTTTTTTTTTTTTTAGATTACGCCAGACGCCACCAAATGCAAAGCCTTTAAAGTGTCGTTAGATTTAAAAAATCTCACTGTTAGCCTTAGATTTTAAAAATGAAAATAAAGGTAAAAATTATTATATCCTATCAATAATTAAATTATAATTCTTTGATTTAATTAAAAGTTCAATTTTTTTTTTAATTCTTACTCATTTACTGGGTCTCTAACACATATTAGAGACCCTATACTAGAGACATAGTTTACATTACACGCTAATGTAAATTATGCCAAATACAGAGAAACTTTAATTGACCTGCTAATCTTTGGAATTAATCTGCTACCCATTTGGTTGCGTCCTGCGTTTCCTATAAAAATACCGAGGGAGGAAAATGAACACTAATTTAATTAATAAATTTTGAATATAGTCCTCAGTTTGTTTTAGAAACTAATTTCTAACACTAAGTAAATCGTTTGTGATATAGAATGAGTAATCCGTATTTATTACATTACTATGAAATACATTTACTTAAATTATATTCATTTTATGATATTTATTATTTTTTTTTTTTTTTTATGATTAATCAATTCACAAAGATAATACATTACGAAAACGTACTGTATTATAATAAGAATAATAACGTATTATAATAATGATAACTTAAAAATTATTTCAATTTGTATGTCTTTTTCTCATTTCCTTATATGAAAAAAAAGAAGAAAAATAATGGAACAGTGTTATTTAATCGCTTATAGTCAAATCAAGGATGGAGCACTATAAATAATGTGTAATTTGGTCTAGATGAAATTCGGAATTTAGAGGGATCCACATAAATTTCAAATTCTATCAACTATCATAATGAAAACTAACGTATTTCTTTTGGCGGATCTATGTTTTGAAAAGTGCAGGTCCGATTTTAACGTAATTTGGAAGAAAGTTGAAAATTAGTCCAAAATGATCCGGTACCAATTTTATAAGATCCTATCCTCTACTTTCGCTTACACATACGCAAATGTATTTTCCTAGAAAGCTCTATATTTTGAATATGGCTGATCTGATTTGGTCAAAAATGAAAGGAAAGTTGAAGATTAGTGTAAATCGGGTCCAATAATAATTTTAACTAATTCCATCTACAACATTTACTAAGGCACGCGCTAAAATCAGCATTCCTTGTAGCACTAATATTTTTAAAACAGCTCATCTGATAATGGTCCAATGTTGTAAAGTGGGGGAATAGTTGAAGCATGATTTGAAGTAAATTTTAGGAAATTTATCCGCTACTTTCACTTCCCCATGCATAAAAGTAAATTTTTAATTTGTATGTCCATATTTATAAAATTAATATTTTATCTGCAAACCTGATCGATTTTTTAAACACTTTTTTCGAAATCAGCAGCCCCAAAACCCGCTTAATACATAAATGTATTTATAATTTTTATTCCTAAATAATGTTATCTATTAATAATTAATCAAGAATCATTTTTAACTCCTTATACATCACTTTGTACAATATTGAATATGGTTATCAGATCAAAATAGTCAGAAATTCGATTTAAGCTACAGGTTTATATAAAACGGAGTTTAATTAAACATATAATTAGTATAAAGTTGGAAAACCGTTGATTGATCAGTTATTTCTCCTCGGGATTTAAATATTTAAAAATTGGAATTGAAATGATTTTTGATTCTAAATCAAATGTATTAGTAATATAAAAATACCAAAACAATTATAATAAACATGAATGGGATTATAAGAATGTAAGAATAATTGAGAGCTATATGATATATTTATTTATAATATATTCAGCATATAATTATTAAGATCCACCGTTCTCCCTTAAATAATATACTAAATTAATTTATAAATGATTTTCCTGGATTATAATTTAATGATTTTTCATTTTCTGCTCAGAGTACATCCTCAGCCTAGAAAGGGAGCAAAAGGGTTGGTGCCGTTGCCGAGAAGTCCTGGTGGGAAGATGAAGCCGTAGGAGGCGGCCACCAAAGAGAAGAGCACTATCAACTGTTGGATCATATCTGCAGCTGACTGTACTCTATCAGCGTTCTACGCCAATATATACTATTTCTGCAGTGACTTTTTTCAGACAAGGCCTTTCTTATCGGTGAAAACATTTGCAAAAATACAATGCCTTACATTAATTTCTAGAAATAATATTCTTGATTGATTGACTCGACACCCAAATCTACATATTACCCAAAAACTTTGAATGGACTATCAGATGCAGAATATTGAAATCATATTATCAAAACCTTTGATAATGTAGTATACACATATATTTCTACATGTAATTCTACCTTATTCTGCAATAAATTATTATTTTATGTTATTATGAATATAATATATTATGAAGCAATATGTAACGGTGTTAAATGCTCGAATTCTAAAAACAGATTTTCTACAGATACGGATTCATATATATTTTTTTCTAGAACCTAAAGTAAAATTAGAAAAAAAAGTCGAATGTTATCAATTAATCCCCAAAACATTTTATTTTAATAACAATTTAAAAAATCTAATATTAATCTATTTGAATATAAATATATTTTTATAAAATATCATGAAGTGAACTTCATAAAAATATAAATTTAATTCAAATGCTACTCGGAAACAGTATCCGCACTATAAATCGTATTGATGTGAAGCATTTTTTAAAAGAATGGTAACAAAAAAAATAACATTTCATTGGGTTCGTTTACCACATCATAAGCATAATTGCAAAATTATCTACTGACAATAACTGAAAATAAAGTTTGTTTTGATATGAAATAGCTTTTAAGTGGAAATAATTATTGAGTTCATGTTTGTTTTTTTTTATCAAAAGTTAACTTAACAACTTCTCGAAAATAAAGATTTTTCCAGAAGATTAAGACAATAAAAAATCATAAAGTTTATTCCATAATTTAAATTTACACTGTCAAATAGGAGTAACTAATCAATGTTTTCAACTAAAATGTCTCTTATCCACATCACAAGCTCCCATAATACAATACAATAAATTTCTAGAAGTGTATATGCTAATGTTTGATATAAATTTCAATTGCTTTTTTGCTTATTGTTACATTATGTTCCATATTATTAATTGCTATTTTCATACAAACAATTTTTTATTGTCTATCTAGCAGTTGTTATAATATTACTTCCCAAATTACGTCATATTTTTAAAAAATTAAGTTCGCCATCAAAAGACTCTCGAACCACCTAACACATATCTGTCTATGAAATTTCGCTACCAGACATGTGTGTTCTTGAATGGAATGTTCTTAAGTAGCATATATTTCAAAGAGACTAGATAGAGCAGACAGCTAATTTCATAAATCAGATGATTTTCTTTGAGTATTCATCATCAATCAAAAGATCCTCGAATCTTCCAAGATATTGTTCATATTTGCAAATTCACTTATCAGATGAGAAGAACCTTGAACAAGAGCGCTGTAAAAATAGTATATATTGACACAGAAGGCTGATAGAGTACAGTCAGCCGCAGATATGATCCAACAGTTGGTAGTCCTCTTCTCCTTGGTGGCAGCCTCCTACGGCTTCATCTTCCCACCAGGACTTCTCGGCAACGGCACCAACCCTCTGGCTCCCTTCCTAGGCTGAGAAAGTACGCTTTAGCTATCTATGTGGACGATAGATGTGAATATAGAACTTCAAATACACCATCTTGAACTATTTACTATGTACTAATATTCTAGAATATTATTTACTTTAAAACGATTAAAATCAATTAAGGCTTCAGTTTATACTTTACTTACTCTTGTATTACATCAAATCATTTTTTTCTAGACCATTATCTGTAAATATATGCACAATCTCATATTTAATATCTATTTCGTTATTCTGATCCTATCCATATTATGATGTTGCAATTTTATTCGTAGCAGTGCCTTAAAATACAATCATTATAATGAAAAGCTTAAACATTTAACTTCCGATTATTCATAAAAAACAATTAGAAAACATAAAAAAAAAGATAATGCACAGGGTAACTAGAAAAACGGCTAACTCCCTCTACTGCTTTTGAGACCCCATTTTTTTTCTTATTCAGAGCAAACAAACACTGTCCTGAGAAACTAAATTAGTCTTAATCATTATTTTGAGAACAAAATTATGTTTGAAAGCTAACATTTTAGAAAACAAGCGACTTCTGGACGCGATTGCGCTATTGATTGTACCTTATTCATTTTGTATTACCTCTTTTTTTTAGGTTCCATAAAAGACCGACATTTTACATAAAAACTACGATATATTTGGGCTTATGTACATTAATAGGCCTTTAGTTAAATGAGACGATATTACAAAACTTCTTCGATTCATATCACAGGATATTTGCCTTTCCTGTTCAGAAATCAGAGAAAGGATCTCACCTCCTTCATAAAAATAATAATTAGATGAAGATAGTTGATCGTATGAAGTAGATTGTAGAAAGATGCCTGTCAATAAAGATATCAAAATAGTAAAAGAAATCAATTTATTTTTAACCAACGTGTCAAAAAAATATGTGTTTTCCTCTTCTTAAGAATTTTTATTTGCATCTATTTATTTTGATTTATTCATATATTTTTTTAGTTCATCGTTATTATTCAAAATGATACAATATTTATACTATTTTAAGTAGTTACGGGTGTCTTTTTCACGAGACTAAACTCACCCATAATCAATTGTTAAACAAAAGAAAAAATGTAACTGTCATATCAACCATGTTAGGCCCACCAAGCCACTAGATCGGCTCAATTATAATCATTTGAATAATTATGTCTCAGATACCGTAGGAAGAGTCAATTGTTGTAAAGCTGACCTTCTTCAGCACAATAACAATGACAAAATTAGAAGAGAAGTACTAAGAAACCACCTGAGCTGTGGGTAATGTATTAATATGTTGGAGTACAATTTCCTTAACTATTCAAATTAATTATAACCTGCGTTTATCTTTTATTTACATTATATATTTGAACTATATTTAATTGATTATTTCAGGATTTTACATATATTATATAACATTTGGCTCTCTTCCTAAGGAAGTACTTTGAGTTCTCATTCTGGATCTATCCCTATGGGTAATAACTTTAGGGGTAGAATATTATAAGGAAAGAAAAAATAACTTGGTTTTAATATTATTTCCTTTAATACTACATCTAATTGATTACAATGAAAACAAACATATAAATGCATCTTATTTAGTTGCATTTCATCAATATCCAATCCCAGTTAGTTTTAGTTAGAGCAGTGGTTTATAACCTGGGTGTCCACAGACCATGAAGAGGACCTATTTTTTCCACATACCGTGGACCGCGGTAGTATCCGCCAACACAAATTTTTTTGACACTTTATTGTTGGAAATATTTTTCCTGATGTTTTTGTGTTAGCTAAAAGATGCTTACAAGAGAATGCACAAAAAAGTAAATGAAAATGCACTTATAAGCAAATTAATTTACAAAAGTCTTGCCCTTAAAATTAGGCTGCTCAAGATAAGATTTTTGGCATAATGATCCGTTTAATCCTGTGGATTAAGAACCATTGTGTTACATCCGCCTAATCAATCTTTTTGCAAAACCTTGCTGGACCATAGGTATAAAGAAACGCGATTAAGCAAAAATTACCATACTAACGCTGAAGCATGATTGTGCAAAAAGATTGATTATGTATGCTTGAGGGTAGGTACGCAAGATAAGAACTGGATTAAGCATTATTATATGTCTAAAACAAGAAAAAGAGCCAAGTACAGCTTATTAAATCTTGGTGAACAACGTTTAGTACTCTAGAATAAAGCTTATTTGGAAAGAAAAACGGCAGTTCACTATAAAATAAGAGTGGAAATAAGCAGCGGTGGTAGTTACGAGTTCTAAAAAATAACTGTGTTGTACAACATCCTCACCTCCTCTGCAAGACAGAAATGAAATAGAGATTCATATTAAGAAATGGCACCATATCTTACTGATCATCCAATCAATGGAAAATTTTAACATGCTCAAAGTTTTTGTTAAAGTATTCAAGAAATCATTCAACTTGGAAGGCCTTTGGGGAGATTTCATTCGGCTTTTGTTACACTGCTAGTAACATAGCTTTGGGAATATTTTTTTTACATTTATACCTCATATTGATCAAAATCTTACAGATATGCTTGAAAAGAACATTTGAAGAGGCACCTGAATCAATGAATTCCAATGTTTCCATGTTACTCATTACGCAACAGTTGGCTCATTTTTAGATGTTTAATTTTTAAAATTGTATTATAATGTACAGTTGTAAATAAGAATATATAAATAAAAAGAAATTAAATGAATTTGCCACGTTTAGGAAACTGCTGCAACTGATTTTTATTATTATTAATTTTATTAAATTTTATTGTAGGAGGATTGTCCGGGTGGCGGTAAATTAAGGTATCAAAACAGTAAAAAGAGAACTATTTATTTTTAATCAGTTTAGTCCCACATTGCAGGGGTTCGTAAGGGCTGTGAGATTGAAATAAAGATCTCAAATTTCAATCTGACAGCCCTGACAAAGCCCTGCAAAGTGGGATGAAACGTTGGTTAACAGTAAATAGTTTTCTTTTATTATTTTGATACCTTTATTGACAGGAACCCTGACTATCATTCTACAATCTACTTCATACGATCAACTATCTTCTTCTAATTATTATTTTTAGGCCTAGACCCTTTCTCTGTTTCCTGGAAAGGAATAGCAAATATCCTGTGATATGAACCGTAGAAGTTTTGTAATATCATCTCCTTTAACTAAAGGCCTATTAATGAACATAAATCTGGGAAACCCAATCTCAACCCAAAGACTGAAGCCCAGGCTGCTGCAGAACAATCATTATTAACATTATTAATTCATTATCACACTACCTCTATTTTACTTATTATTATTATTTATAATTTTTACTTCTCTGGTCCCTTTTTCAAATTAACTTGTTTCTTTTTACCATTAGAGGGCTATTGTTTGTTTTGTTAAGTCTACAAATATCATTATTTTTTTTTATATAAGAACCTGATCATTTCTTATTATTATTAAGAATAGAAGAATCTTAGTTAATTATTTTGATACATATTTTTATACACTATTTTTTGTTTTAATTTTACTTTTCTCTTTCATAAAGAAGCATTATTCCTAACTATTTATTTTATCTTTTTTTTTCTTTTAATTATAGCATTGTATAGAGTTAGGGGTGTCTTTTGTACGCGACTATACCCCCACCATAATCAACTGTTAAAAAAAAAGTATAATGTAAGGCCTTATTATTTATTTTATACCAGATTGGGTATAAAATAAATAATAAAAAAAATGTACATAATTCCAAATATATCGCAGTTTTGATTTAAAATATCGTTCTTTTATGGTACCTAAAAAAAGAGGTAATACAAACTGAATAAGGTACATTAGGCATAAATCGCGTCCAGAAGTCGATTGTTTTCTAAAATGTTAGTTTTTGAACATGATTTCGTTACAACATGATCAGCTCATTATACTTCAAAAAATAAATAAGATAAAACAACTAATGACTCTCTAAGTAGTTAATTGTTATAATAATTGCCCATATAAAATTATTGATTAGATATTTTAAAGCTAATTATTTATTATTGTTATAGTGGATTTTAGAAAATAAAGTCATCTTTCTCAAAATAATAGTCAAGACTAATCAAGTTTTTCTGAACATTGTTTGCTCTTTATAAGAAAGGGGAAAAAAGGTGGTGTCGGGAGCAGTAGAGCGAGTGCACTACTCCTGCCGTTTTTCTAGGAACCCTGTGCATTATCTTTTTTTTGGTTTCTAATTATTTTTTATGAATATACTGAAGTCAAATTCATATGTTTTTCATTATAATTATTATATTTTAAGACAATACTATGAATAAAATTGCAACTTTTATCATAATATGGATAGGATCAGAATAATGAAATAGATATTAAATAAGACTTTGTGCATATATTTACAAATAATGATCTAGAAAGAAAATGATTTGATACAATATAAGAGTAAATAAAGTGTACATTGAAGCCATAATAGATTTTAATCGTTTTAAAGTAAATAGTATTCTAGCATATTACTACATAGTGAATGGTTCAAGGTGGTGTATTTGAAGTTCTATATTCACATCTATCGTCCACAAATATAACTAAAGCGTACTTTCTCAACCAAGGAAGGGAGCCAGGGGGTTGGTGCCGTTGCCGAGAAGTCCTGGTGGGAAGATGAAGCCGTAGGAGGCGGCCACCAAGGAGAAGAGGACTACCAACTGTTGGATCATATTTGCGGCTGACTGTACTCTATCAGCGTTCTGTGCCAATATATACCACTTTTGCAGTGTCCTTATACAAGGTTCTTCTAATCTGTAAGCACCAATTGCAAAAATTTATGTTATAAATTTTGAGAGAAATATAAGTTTTGAGGTTCCCAGAATCGAAATAACAATGGTATCACCTAAAACTCTCAATTTTTAGAATTAATATGATACTCAATTCTACACTTTTAATAGTTATTAAAAATAAACTGTATTAATAATAAAATAGTTTATTAATACTAATTAACAATAGTTTATTAAAAAGTAAAATAGTTAAAATTATTGTAAGATACTAAGAGTACTCACTTCATATCAATTCGCACTTATTTATTTGCTCACATTTGCTATTGTTTATTGTCCGTCTGCATACGGTTCTTTGTTTCTTATACTCTATGAAATTTGTTAGTGTGCTATTCCTTTGAAACGTCTGGTATGCTATCTTACGGTTTCGAATAGCTTCCTTGCATCGTTCAGAAAACGAAATGTTGTCTCTGGTCATGAGGTAGGTTTCTTAATACTCACTATACGAAAATGGGGGGTATACATGTATAAAATGGGCTCTCATCTTTATGAAGTTTCTGAGGGATGAATTCAGTTATTCTTTCTTTTACGGATTCGTCGTTTCTCAGCGCCATTGGAACATTTGTTGGTATTTCTAGCTGGTTCAGTGTTATTTTGTAATGATTGGATTCTTCATAGATGTGTTGTACAGTCAGATTACCACGACATTTTGTACATTTTGGAAGGACCTCCTCTGTTATGAGTTTGGTGTGTGTCATTCGGGTATGTCTTTTTCTAAGTCGGGTGATAGCTACTTCTTCGCGGCGTCTACTTTGGGTAGATAGAATCCAGGACTTTCTTCACACACCTTTCTTTATAGATTTTAATTTATTGAGCGGACTTTCATTCCACATTGCTTGCCAGCATTTATTTATGCATTCCTTTGAAACGTCATTACGTTTCAATATCGTCCATATATATACATATTTTAAACCACCAATCAACGGGCGTTGATGACCTGACAGTTGAACGCCGTTTCAACACAAAGAAACAAACAAACAATGGTGTCTTATAAAATGGTCTGTATATGTGAAGTATGTGTGGTCATCATATCTCAAAAACGAAAAATCGCACGAAACTGAAATAACACGTACAAAGTGAGTAAATGCCCAGAGCTTTACAGTAGCTTCTTAAAATAGAATCGACTGACCGGAACGCCACTTTATAGAATTATTGGCATCTTTCCGATTTTCTCCAAAATGGCTATACCAATTTTGATCACAAACGGTCTAAACTTACAATAGACTGATCCACATGACTGTAATAAGACCAATCTAGACATATGGAGTTGAGCTTTGGGGCTCCACTAAATCTTCGAATTCCTCTCGTATTCAATCCTTACATACAATACAAAATCCTTCGTAAAATCCTCAATGCACCTTACTTTGTCACAAATAAAATCATACACAAAGACCTTAATGTTCCCTATGGAACCGATCTAGCCCGGACCAGATATCACTCCTTTTGTTAAACTGTTTTTCTTGGTAGGAACAAAATTTATATTCGTTATCCCCACCTCGAGAAATCCTAATGTACAAATATTTATTTCCAAGTAAACCACAATGGTTCCTACTCATCGCTCTATTCTCAGTCAGATGACATCCCAACCAATCCTAACACTATCCTCACAATGTATGCTGATGACATATGTGTGCTCGCTGCTTTAATAACCCTTTAATCCTATACTCTCCGATCCCATATCACAGCCTTTAAAGAATGGTGTCGTAGTTGGAGGTTTGAAGTAAATCTCAACAAATCGCATCAAATTATCTTTGCCTTTCGTCGTAAACCTACCGACTGCCCTACAGTATCCTTTAATAATGTTGATCTTACCCCTTTCGGACAGATCCGCTACCTTGGATTACATCTGGACAAACGAATAACCTGGAATCCTCACACACGACTGGAAAGACAGAAAACTACACTTCGATTTCGACTATTACAGCACTTACAAGACAAACGGTCTAAAATTCCAACTCAGTACAAAAGACAGATCAAAATGGCTGTAATAAAGTTAATTTGGACGTACGGCGTTGAGCTTTGGGGCTCCACTAAACCTAAACCTTTGGATTCCTCTCGTATCTAATTCTTACTATCCAAATCCCTCCGTAAAATCCTCAATGTTCTTTACTTTGTCACAAATAAAATCATAGACAAAGACCTTAAAGTTTCATATGCAACTGATGTAGCCCGAACCAGATATCATTCCTTCCATAATAAATTCCCAAACCCACTAGTTTCTAACCTTGCATCCTCTTCCATTCCTGACAATTCTCCGAGGTGCCTAAAAGGAGGTTGACCACGAGATCTGCTAGTGTAAAAACGTCATTAGAGTGCTACCAATGGGTAGTTAACTACACACCTGATTCACTTCATTTACAAGTCAGTTGTAAATTTCAATAAATATATGTATATTGTCAAATATAAAATGTAAATTGTTGTTCATAATTTTTACTTTTCCTGGTGTTTTGATTTTTTTTTTTCGAATTCCACAAAAGTAATAATAACGAGAGCCCACCACTTTATAAAAAAATTGGGAACCTTTGTACGATGTTAAGTCAAAGCTGTGTTGCAAAAAAAATAAATAAATAAAAATATGCTTCTGGCTACCCGCGGTTCTATCGCTGTATTGGCTGGGGTTACCAAAACCGCATTTTATGACAAATGATCGTTAAGTCATATAAATTCGTGATTATTTATATTTATATGAATTCCTCATAAATATCATGCATATATCTCTAAACTAAAAGTTAAATACCACTTTTGCTATGGTATAATTGCTATGCTAAATATAATTGTGTTTACTCAATCATTGAATATCATTTCCATGTATTGTGTTCACCTATTTATTGAGCTATGGTAATCAGGTGACTTGGAGAGTATTTAAACCATCAGTTCAGGGCGAGGTAAAATTGAGTTTATTGTGGCTATTTACAGATGAGTCATATTACTACTAGTATTAATACTTTTACTATATGATTATTAAAGTTTTGCTATTCGAAAGAAAGTGCTATTACCTACCTGATGTGTATCACGGACTCAACTTAATATTATGCGCAGGCGGTAAGGGGCAACTTTATATTTACTAATCTTTACTTGGATTCTGAAGAATTATTACTAACTTGTGCTCATTGATGACATCAAGATATAATTGAAGTCTTTTATTAGCCAGAGGTGGTTCATTGGTAGACTGTTACTCTCTAACCCTATCTGTAATCATATTTGACATTTATTTCTCTATCAGTTCGTTTCCTCTCACGCTAATCCTTAGATATAGATAATCCTTGTAACAGCGATATCAATTATGACAGATTCCGATTCAAATGAGGTGTCTACCATGTTTCGTACGAAATAATAATATTGGAAGATTAATACACAGTTGACATTATAGTAGATTGTAGGAATATCTGGCGGTCGATAAAGGTACAAAATAGTAAAAAAAAAACAATCTTTATTGGTAACTAACAGTTAGCCACAATTTATAGGGCTTTATCGGGGCTAAAAAAGAACAAGATACAAGCACTGTAAGATATGAAAAAATAATTAGTATATATATATATATATATATATAAAGTTACATAAAGAATGAAGAACCAAACTAAGTTTATATAATATAAATATAGATGAACAGAAAAATAACTAATAATAATACAGTAACAAGTAATATAATTGTTAATATAGGACGTGAGTAATCATTAGAAAAACTAAATTTATTAATAAAAATACTATATATAGTACATATTATTGTATACATTCACTTTTACATTTACCTATTATATAATTAGACATTTAATTTTGTCGGAATGCCCAGTGTCCGTTGGGAGCTTTCTGTGGTGGGGAATCATGTCTCCCACTCTGTCCTCCTTCGCCCTCCTCAACTTTACGTCTTCAGGCTATGGATGAAACCCATTATTATATTTTTTCTTTTAGTATTTCTTTCTATTTCTTTACTTATTCGTTCACCAACCATTGTTGTCTCTTATCGCACTTTAATTATGCCTCATTTATTTTAATAATCTATGTTTTTAATTTTACCATATATATTAATTCTAATAAGTATTGTTTTACTATTCATTACTCTAGTTCAATATTTACTATTTCATCACTCATTATTACTGTACATAATATTAATTAATTTTCTGAACATCTATATTTATATTTCCTTAACTTAATTTGGTGCTTCATTTTTTATATAATATTATTTATATTCTTTTTATTTTGTCGTAACTTACAATGTTTGAATCTTGTTCTCGTTTTGCCCTGATAAAGACCTCCAAAGTGGGGGGGGGGTGTGGGTTACCAATAAATAACTTGTTTTTTACTACTTTTTACCTTTATTGACCGCCTCACGAACTATATTCTCACAAAAATAATTGTGAATAAATGATAAAACAACAAGAGCTTGAAGAAAACTGGATAACCTATGTATGTAGCAGTCTCATAACTTCAATATCGCATCAGTTCATAAGCAGTCCTATTCCTGATCATGTTCCAACATAATAATACACCTGATTGTTAAATTGTTGTGTTTTATAAAATATTCCGAGTGGTCATTTAGTATCTAAATATAAATTTAAACGTATGATATTTTACCATAGTGCTTAAACACAGCCATTAGTTTCCAGGAAGGTCATAATGTGCGATAACTTACCGCATGCCATCGTGTGATATTTATTATATGCAAGTATTAGAGTGATAGGATTACAATAAAGTAAAGAAAATTGGAGTTTTAAATAAATTTATTGTGCTTATGTTTGGTAAAAATGATACACCAGTAAAATTAATATTAAATCGAGTCACTAATCAGTGTACTATTCTATTAGTTAATCTTTTAACCCGTTTAAATTTTTTATTTTGTACTTTTGCGCATTTATTTGGAGATAAATGTCGAGCATGTAACAACGGATATATTTTCAACCTAAGAAGGGAGCCAGAGGGTTGGTGCCGTTGCCGAGAAGTCCTGGTGGGAAGATGAAGCCGTAGGAGGCGGCCACCAAGGAGAAGAGGACTACCAACTGTTGGATCATATCTGCGGCTGACTGTACTCCTGTCGGTGTTCTACGCCAATATATACTATTTCTGCAGCGTCCTCTTTCAAGGTTTTGTTTATCTGATAAGTGATTTTGCAAATGTGAACAATATCTTAGGAGATTCGAGGGTCTGTTGATGATGAATTCTCAAGGAAAATATCTGATTTTTGAAATTTATATTTATAATATAGTTGATTGACTTAGAACTATACAGATGGTTACCTTAATTGGGTACACTACTAAAAATTCAATGAGATAAGATACACCCTAAAAGTTTACTTCCTTAAATATTCCAATTTAAATATTTATTCTTACATTAATCTTCTTTCTAAGTTAGGTACGTAGATTAAACTTACGTTCTTTTTATATATTATATTATTTTTTTCCCACATCTTAACTTAAACTGAATCCATTTTCGAAGTATACCGTTTTGAAGAATATAATACTATATAAATTCAATAATTTTATGAAGAATTTTACAACAGTTTACATAATATCTACATTATACTCTGAAAATGTTTTACTATTGTACAATCCTAATTCCCTTTTATGCTTAAAGAATATAATTGTTGTCATATATTAAAATTGAAATCTTTTTTTCTACGATTTCTTACCATTAACTGAACTTGTTGTTATTTAACCAAATAATGTTATTTGCATCCAAGCTAAGTCCCAAAAATCTCTTTATTATTTCTTTAAAAGTCCAAAGTTTCAATTAATTCGGCCATCTTCAGGAACAATATTAAATATAAATTTACACCTCACATCCAGTAATTTATAAACATTTTGCAGGCTATTCTATCCAGATCATTAATTTTGTCACTTTTCCATTAAATTTTAAAACTTTTAGTAACAGATTAACTTAATACTATTATCACACAAAACTTTTTTTTATTACTCTTATTGATAAGAAGAGGCAACCAACCCTTTTTCAACCCTCTGGCTCCCTCCAGAATACCAATTGTACGCCAGAGCTAAAGCGTCCGTGGAAGATAGCTATAGAGGTGTATGAACTAAGAAATCAACCTCAACTGTTTAGTATACTTTATTATTAATAATTTTTTTATAGGCAAAATTATATTTTTTTAAATCTTTAGGATTAAATTTTATTCTGCAATTTTTTCTTATTCTATATTATTTTTCCTGTGCATTGAATATGGACTAATGGCAGGGCTTACCTTACTTACCTATATCATTAGCATAAGTAAAAGTTATTTGATGTTTATATCAAGGAATAAATAGAGGATAAAAATGAATAATATGGACAAAATTCTAATAAGCTTAATAAAAATGAAATTTCAGTTATGAAGCTTCAATTATGGAATCTTTAACTGCCTGAATTTTTCAGAGTATTCGAAATTAAGCAAATATTTTCTATCTTCGTAACTAAATCTTTAGTAAACGTGAGATTATGCAAAATGGTATTTACTGGCCGTATTTACTCAAGCAATTTTTTTCTTACTTCACTAAAACTATCTAATCATAATTTTACTCATTAATGTTTTGTAATACGGGGTTACGAGTTTAAAACGGTCAAAATAAATTTTAAAACACTTAGTTTTAAATCATAATGTTTTACTTCTTAATACAAAAGGATTTGTTTGTAATATGTATTATTTATTTATCGGAAGGAATTAGCTCTTTTATTACATCTATAATTTATTTTAACTGGTGATTGGCTGACATTCCAACCCATCCTAACACTATCCTCACCGCATATGCCGATGACACATGTATTGTCAGTGAACAATAATCCTTACATTGTATCCCAAACACTCCAATCCCACATCACCACCCATGAAGAATGGTGGCAAAACTGGAGGATTAAAATTAATTCCAATAAGTCCCACCAAATCACTTTTAACCTTCGCCGTAAACCCATGACCTCTTGCCCTACAGTAATACTTTAATAATACCCCACTTATTCCTGTCGAACAAATCCGTTACTTAGGACTACATCTCGACAACCGTCTGACATGGAATCCTCTTACAAGACTAAAATGACAAGAAACTGCTCATCGATTCCGGCTATTACAACATTTACTAGATAAACGGTCTGAATGGCCAATCCATTACAAAAGACTGATCTACATGAACTTTGGGGCTCTACTAAACCATCGAATTCCTCCCGAATCCAATCCTTAAAGTCCAAAATCCTTCGTAAAATCCTTAATGCTCCTTACTTTGTCACAAATCAAGTGATCCATCAGGACCTCAGTGTTCCATATGTTGCCGATTTCGCCAGAACCAGATACCGTTCCTTCCATGAAAAACTTCTCAAACACCCAAATCCACTTGTTTCTAACCTGGTTTCTCCTTCATTACCTAATAATCCTCCTAGGCGTCTGAAAAGAAGATGGCCTCGAGATCATCTCCTCTAGAAATGTTATTGGAGTTCTATCAGTGAATAGATTCTCCACATTTTTTGTATCATGTCACTATGTCACCACCTACAGCAAATTTACTTGTTGTATATGTGTGTATACAGTTGTAAATAGATTATGTAATAAATAAATTATTTAAAAAAAAAAAACCCTGTTGATTGTGTATTATTTTTATGTTTATAAAACAATGAACTAATGGGTAAACTGCTCAGATTTTAAATGTAATTCAAGAAGATCTAATTGCTCTAGAAAGAGACAAAATAATAATACAAGTTTTTAAATAATATGTTGAAGATATTGGTCCTATTAATGTGTTCATTCTGATCCATAACATGCCATTTCTATTAAGGTGTACCCTTAAGTTCTATTCCTTAAGAAATACATATGATAAAATAAATTATTTTTGCAATTATTCCTAACAGATAGAAAGAACCTTGAATTATAACACTGCAAAAATAGTATATATTGGCGTAGAACGAAGATTGAGTACAGTCAGCTGCAGATATGATCCAACAGTTGGTAGTCCTCTTCTCCTTGGTGGCCGCCTCCTACGGCTTCATCTTCCCACCAGGACTTCTCGGCAACGGCACCAACCCTTTTGCTCCCTTTCTAGGCTGAGGAAGTGTCCATTGATAGTCCAGAGCTAGGATTGTGGACGATAGCTATAGAGATATAAGTACAAAGAAACCAGCCAGAACGGTTTAGAATGTATTAATATATTATAAAAACATTTACTTTATAAAGATTATAATATATTATACTTTTATGTACTCTTGTGCAATATCAGATTAAATATACAGCTTTCATTTTATGCGCACATTGCTTTATTTTAATCCTATCCCTGCTATGGTATAATTTTATTTATGTCAATATATTAAAATAATATAAGAACAAGAAGGTCAGGGTAGCAGTAAAAAAGAAAAAAATAGTTTTCCAAAAGCACGTTTGTTCCATCGCTTACATCTCCAACCATCACAACAGCTCTAACAAAGACCTTCATTGTGGGTCAAAACTTCGGCAATAAATAATTGGTTGGAAACTATTTTACTTTAATTCAGCTTTATAAATACACATACGGCCAATCATTTATATATAGTCAAATAATATTTATATCTTAACTCTTAAGTTTCTATAATTTAAAATTAATAATTTTCTGTACAAACAAAATCATCAGATCCCATAATTTTCGCTTACTAAATAAATCGCATAAATTTCCTCGATGGGTAGGCTCACGTTAAAGTGTTTTTAAAATAAAAAAAGATTGAAATATAAGAGAAGGTTAAAAATTAATATTTTTCTGTTTATATAAAAATTAGAATTTTAAGGTTTCTCAAGATTTGAATAACGGAAATAATTTTGTTCTTTCAATGAATACCACAAGTTAACAAAACATAAGAAAGTCGTAATGAAATCGGGAAACATCGAACAGATTTTTCCCGTTCGAATCGGTTCTATTTTTACATCTTTCTCCTTTAGTTATTAATAAAATTCCTTAATATTTTGTATTTATCCATTATTTATTATTTTTCATAATTAGAACTGTTTATTTTTCAATAAACCAAATTGAAGGCACTTTTGAGGAACATTTTTCGAAAAATTCGTCATTTAAGCCCTCTCAGACTGTTTCAATGAAAATCAGACCTAGGTGATATTAAAAGCCATTAAATTGTTCATTGACATACCAAGTTTAGTAAAAATCTTTTGAGCCATTTTAGAGAAAATAGAAAAAATGTGAAAAATTGAAATTTTTGACATTTGACATTTCTGGCTGAAGGATTTAATAAAAAAAATTACTGTCACATCCCAGGCATATACCTGTCTTAAATATAAGTTTCTAATTTTGCAAGACTTTTTGTTTTTGAGCTAGGTTGACCGCACAAACGCACTAATACTTTTTATTTACACTGCTCTTGATCTTGATAACAACTTTTTTTTTAAACCGAAATTTAACACTAATGGACTACTTAGATTTTTCGAAGTTTATAATACAGGCAATTTTGTTTTAATCATACGAATTCTCTTGATTCAAAAGAAAAGCGAAACTCTTCTCGTTCCTAATTAATGAAATATCAATCGATGAGTAATTTGATGAGAAAGTATACTCAGATCAGTCCATTTCTACGGAGCACTTATGATGGCTAGCATATCAGCGAAAAAACAAGAGACATATTGTCAAGCATACTTCATTACAAAGAGCAAAAACGGACTTCATTCATACAACACTTGGGATGCCGACAGTGACAGAATTCATCAAATTACTTTGATAGCCTCCAGCACTAACCCACCATCCCATTCATTAACAACAGGACGCCAACAGCAATACACAATAACAGTCTCAGACTCGACTGAGGGCTGCTAAATTACTACTGTCATCAAGAAAACTAGTGAGCCCCGTCATGATATAGCAGACCCAATTCCGTTTTACAATCAATATTTGTTTACATATAACTTTCCAGTTCCCTTTTAAAATGCATTAAAAGAAATCGATTCCACTTATTCACCTTACTCACTGTTATTATACAATCTATGGGATTAAGAACACAAGAAGTGATATTTGGTTTATTTAAGAGAAATTTCCGTCAATAAAATTCCATTTTCAAATCCTGAAATAACAACATCTTCAACAACTTTTTTATGATCTTCTTAATTTGCTTCTGAGATCGATTTTATAGGAAAACTAGTCAATAAAATAATCGTATATAAATCGCTTGCATTTATTGTTTAAAATTCAGAATAAAAATTTTCTCTTAATTAGTAAAATAGTAAAGATCTATTTCTTAAGCATCGATTATAACCGTTATTGAAAACGGTGGATATATAGCCACACATTGATGTAATACTTGATCGTGAATGATTGTATAACGAATGGTTAAGGAAGTAACGAAAACGGAGACGTTATTTGCTTTGGGTGAAGTGGCAAATGCCCAAGGACCTCAGCCAGAGGGGGTGTTGAATTTAAGCCATGGATATTATTTTACTATATAAATAGCTCATAGCTCTACGAGTTTCAAACTATTTTTAAGTTTGTTTTACTACATTATAACAATACAACGCAATATGAAATTATATTACGTGTATTAATCCATAAACTTTTATGAATATGAGGAGAAGATGGTTGGAGTGCTGTCAGTACATAACACAAATAAGTTGAAAGAACTTATTTAATAGTGCCAACGTTTCGGCCAAAGTTTCTAGAAGATCTAAGTGGCACTCAGATTTCGTTTTTCTGCAAGTAGCGCTGATGAAGGCTAAAAACTCTGGCCGAAACGTTGGCTCTATCAACTTTTTTTTCATTTTTTCAACTTATTTGGGTTATTTACTGACCGCCCCCCCCCATCCATCTTCTCCTCATATATATTATCAATAGTCAACTATCTTCCCACCATTATAACATTTTATTGTAATACTCTAGTATGTATAATAATCATCTAATTTGTCGTAAAAATCAGAGGAGCCATAAAAAATGGCTACCAAGAGTGTCCTAAAGTTTCATGGAAAAACGACATTTCTAATTTATTATACAGGCAGATATTAAAAACCAATTTCAAGTTTTACGATCTTCGAATAGAACGTCATTGAACACATTCTAAGCCATATTTTTACTTATTTATTTAATACCAGATCGGCCTGGTGGGCCTTACATAACCGCTACATTTTATTTATTTTTTTTAACAATTGATTATGGGAGATATAGTCTCGTACAAAAGACACCCCACCCCTAACTATATACAACGTAAGCCATAGAAGACAGCATTAACATGATCAAAGGAAGTTAAGTTATGTGTAGGATTAAATGAATCATGACAATGTTTTATTCTTTTGTTCTATTATTAATAATCAGAAACAAAATTTTCTGTCAAACATCGGAGTCGTACTGTATAGTTTGAATACCTCCACCATTATAACAAAATAATGGTTCAGAGAGCCCGTCCTCAGCCTAAGAAGGAAGAAAGTGGGTTGCCACCCGCACCACCGAAGAGGTTAGGTAGAGAACCATTGCCCAGGAGTCCAGGTGGAAAGACGAAGCCGTAGGAAGCGGCCACCAAGGAGAAAAGGACTAGCAACTGTTAGATCATATTTGCAACTGACTGCACCAAAACAGCTCTTTATTCAGTTATATACCATTACTGCAGTGTATATTTTCAAGGTTTCCTTATCTGTTGGAATAAAAAGCATTCATGCATGAAAAAAGATGATAAACCTCCAAAACAAGGACTTTTGTTGACATAAATAAAATTAATTAAATGTTTTAATTAATTCTATATAATAATTTATCATAATTCTATTCAGCAATTTAATATTTATGAAACATTTCGTATAAACCTTTGTAAAGTGTTGGATATAACTTATCAACAAAAATTAATTAGTCCATTCGTTTGGTGAAAAAAATAATATTCACTTACTTCTCTGGAAGTTGAATATAACATACAATTAATTTGTATTTTTCTATTGCTATGAAAATTCCTATTTTAGGGTTTCAAATAACGTATAGCTTTCTGCCAAGAGAGAAATACTTTATTCATATATGCTGCCTAAATACATTAGGTTGCTATCTGACACAGCGTACTTATCAATCCGTAATCGGACATATTTACATTACATATTCATGGTATAATCATAAAAAAAAGATATACAATAATAGAATATAATAAACAATTTTTTTTTTTTCACCACTACAGTTTCCTTTTACAATCCATTTCGGTCCGTACAACCATTACAAATGTTTCACTCACTCATTTTTCCCTCTCATTTCTGCTCAATTATTCATACTATCAACAAATTCGGTCTCCGGAATTCACCCTCCTAGATCCTCTTCAGTGACCCGCTAAAAAAATTCAATATAATACGGTAATGTGAGATCAGACCATCATTCATAGTCACAGCAGTAGATCAGTCTATCAAGAGCAAACAACTAGATATATTTTACAAGAACAAGAATAACATATAGATTACGAGGAAAATATAATTAAAGAAAAAAAAACGGTTACAGGAAATACTTGAATGGATAAATACGTTTTTAAAAAAACAACACAAAAAAAAAAACCATAGTATTAATAAAATAAAATGATTTAATGAATAAATACGTTAAAACACACACATAGAGAGGTCAACATATTAAAATGAATAAATAAAACAAATAACAATCTCCGAGCTAATTCCCATGCAGGTGATGGTGTATGATCCCCAGGGAGTCCAAAATAATATTTTCCGCCAAGATCGCAATATCCCCAATGCTAACACCTAGGCCTTCTAAGAAGCTCCTTGTTCTATCTGGTATTGTTCCGCGAGATCCAAACCAGAGGCCTCTCACGGTGAACTCTCTCTCTCCGAAGGTCTCGCGGAATTTTTCCTTAAGGAAAGGGACGCATTTTTCATATATTTTCTTTTTTTCCCTTTCCACTCCACCTTCCTGTTCGAGGTCATTACTTTCAAATCTCACCGTCGGATCCAAAACAAGAGCCGTGTCTCCGACTTTTGAAAACGCGACAATATCGGCATATCTTACGGATCCGTCGGTGTCAATACAATAGACCTCCTCGAAGCAGGTGAAGTCTTTTCTTTCAAGGAACTTCATCAATTCTTCTTTGACCCTGTGGTGCCGGCGTGTTATAAGGAGGGAGTTGTTGGGGCAACATATGAAACATATGAAATCATGAGGTTTTATGGTGCATGAATATGGGACAGTGGTCCCGAAACGTTGTACAATTGTTATGAAAAATAAATAATAATTTATTTCAAATGATGGAAGTGATTTAACCTCAAAAAATTTTAAAAGTATTGACTCACCAGACTTCCTAGAGAGATAATCCTTATTTAGATCGTACTTGAACGTATTTTTTAAAATATAAAATTTGGATTTAAATTAGGTTTATTTATGCGTAAGGTTTATTTTGATACAAGAGCAAACTAGTTTTAAAAAAATTAAACACCAACATAATTATAAAATAGGAATAAATATAAGATAATATTTTAGACAGACAATGTCATAAAAAAGAATCAAAATAAGGATATATCATATTAAAAGAACATAACTCTAATCTTAAGAAAAATTGCTCAGTCTGAAGAAATCTCTTGTGCACTTTTGTGCAAGTGAACGCCCGTATGACTGGGACATATCGGTCTTTACACTGATGGAAATTGTTTTTTGGTTTAGGATGCCTGAATATAACCCAGAAATTTACAAAAAGTAATATTCATACGGCGCTGCAACGAATTGAAAACATGAAAAGACAAATTTTTGTTAATGACTGTTTGGGGCTCATTAGGAATCTAATTTTTACATCTACTAATCATACATATCTAATACCTTGTTATGCATAATTTATTTTGTATCAAAATTCAAGAGATCATCTGTGAGATTTTCTCTCTTCACAAGAGGCCTTGAATAATGGCATTGCAGAAATAGTATATATTGCCGCAGTATGACTGCTAGAGTACAGTCAGCTTTAGTACAGAATTTTTAGTAGTGTACCCAATTAAGGTAACCATCTGTATAGTTCTAAGTCAATCAACTATATTATAAATATAAATTTCAAAAATCAGATATTTTCCTTGAGAATTCATCATCAACAGACCCTCGAATCTCCTAAGATATTGTTCACATTTGCAAAATCACTTATCAGATAAACAAAACCTTGAAAGAGGACGCTGCAGAAATAGTATATATTGGCGTAGAACACCGACAGGAGTACAGTCAGCCGCAGATATGATCCAACAGTTGGTAGTCCTCTTCTCCTTGGTGGCCGCCTCCTACGGCTTCATCTTCCCACCAGGACTTCTCGGCAACGGCACCAATCCTCTGGCTCCCTTCCTTGGCTGAAGAAGTATTCTGTGTTATAAATTATAAGCTAAGTTACCCGAAACATAAAAGAGTAATAAAATGAACCATATTTGGTTACTATAATAATTCAGACAATACATTGCAACTAACTAATTAATATTATAAGAAAACGTTTTCCTAGATATTTATTTAATATATTAAAAATAAACGGATAAAACCTTTCATTTCCATAACTTATTTATCACCTCATCCACTTCATTGCAATATCTTTAACATCTTATGTCTAAATTCAAGTAATATTTCAATGTTTACAAACCCAAGATTATTTAATAATCATGGTTGATGATTGAATGTAGTTACTGAAATAGGATATTTAACAAAAAGGGGCTAATATGCAATGGATTATTAGTAACATAAATTCAAACCAGATTAAAAATAAAATCACGAGGGGAGGATAAAAACAAAGGCACTCCAACAAATTTTGGCGTCATCTCGTTTGAAAATCTTATTCAAGTACCTCAGTATCGACTAAGCGGACCACCAGAAAACTAGGAACGTAATATCCTTCATCTGAATTCACATTTAAGATTGAAGGATCTTGGAAAGCTTATTTTTGTTTAAATGTGTATCAATCAAACAACTCCGAGATAAAATAGATCGTTGCACAATTGAAATTGCTGCTCTCCAAAAGATCCAATGTACTAAACTGATATCTATCAAGAAGAACAGTCAACCAAATATCGATAATCAGCCAGCATGTCAAATTTCAACGGTCCAATTAAAAAAAAAAATTAACATTTTCTCACATCGTATACTTACTTATCATGTTTTGTTGTTTCATTTTTCTTTACACACATATTATATCTCACATTGTGCATCACATAAAATATTTGAATTCCTTATAAAAGGTTATAACTGACATATTGTCAAACTTTTCAGAAATAAGAAAAAAAGAATTAGTAGTTGTGACAATAGATTGGGATGATTTGTTCATTCTGGTTACAGACGACCTGTCACTCAGATTGTTTTTTTTCGTATGTGTATAAAAATTAAAATTTTAAATGAATATATTTATTAAAGTGATCTCCAGTACTAATGATCCACAAAGAAAAAAATATTTGAATACTCACCAACAATACTACAAGCGTACGTCAGTATGGCGGAAATATGTAAATACAAAAGTAATATATCCAGATAATATTACTCTTACTTATAAATAAATTCCATGATGGGGAGACATAAGTGAAAGCCCAGTCGATATATTTTTTACGTCAGTTGAGAAGCTAGAAGGAAAAGGCCCCTGCACGCTACATATGTTTAGATTTAAAACAACCTTAGATACAGCTTGCCTGGAAAAAAGAGGCATAAAAATGATCGGCCTGGAGAAAAAGCTCAAAATGACAGATGAGTTATGGTAGATTATTCACGTCATCTTTTCTAGTATATTGTGCTAAACATTACGTACTATCGATCTTGAAAATTATTACTAGAATTAAAATTGCATTTATACAACATATTATATGACTAGGAAAGGTTCTACCCAAGGTTTTTTCTTTTTTTTTTTATTGGTTGAAACGATGTTTTTCATTTTCCACAAGTCATCTACTCTGTGGGGTGTCAGAGTGATGTGCTGGGATCTCAAAAACTCTGCTCAATTCCTCAAACAAAGGGTCATGTAGTATTTACGTGATTTAATATTATTTAGTAATACTTTTAAATATTTTACTTAGTGATATGGTAAAATAAATAAACAATACTGCATCATTTATTTATTTTATAATTTTATTAATTGATGTACACATTTTGATTCTGTAATTTTAATTAATATTTTTTCTATTACTTTTTATAGGTATTTGTGTGCACGTACCCTTCTATTACTAAATGCTCAATATTGTACCAGATTGTTATACTTATTAATAAACAAGTTTAAGTTTTAAAGCTTTAAAAAAATGTATCCAATTAAATTCTTTACTATACACGTGTTTTACTTGGTATAAATATAGTATTGATGGCTTTTAGAAAAATTTAAAATTTGGAACCCGAACCAAAGGCACAGTGTTTCTTTTTATCACTTTTTACATTGATTTATATTAATATATATTTTTGTAGCGAACTGAAAAACATCAATATAACTGAAAAAAAATGAACCACACTAAAAAAAAAATTCCTTATTGTGTAGGACAGTTAAATTTATCCCTGACAATAATCTAAGGCCTTGGTGAAGTAGGGATAAATGCTAACGATGTTTACTACCCAATATCTGGGTAAAATTTAAAAAAATGAAACAGATCGTGAAACGAAATCACTTACAAATAAAGGAATATGATTTAATGTGAAAAAGGAACTAATTTTTATTTTATTTTTTGCAAGTATTTTTATTTATATAGAAATATATAATACCTGCATTTAATTTTTCAAGAGCCAAATACAAATACATTCAAGCCCTTCTGTTTACCCGGGAAAGTTTAACTTTTGTATTTGAAAAAATATATTTAGCTGTCTATTCTAGTGGTTCTTATTGAATATATATATTTGGTCGTGATAATAATAATAATAAAGCAATTTATTTATTTTTATTTTTGGAAGCGTTTCTTAGAAATATTACTTTTAACTCTGGAGTTGTAAACTGCTAATTGTAAATAGTTTTAAATTTTTTAATCATAAAAATTTAATATATAAAATGAAAAAAAGGTTTCGTGTTATAAAAGCAAATAGCTCATTACATTATTTTTAATATAAGATAGTCATACTAAATATTGAGTTGTATATTTTATTATTTTATATATATTTTAAAAATAATTAGTACATGAGTCTGAGTTATAATTATTATCGTTACAAATGATCGTTTTTCTTTTTCGGCTTTCAAGAGAAACTTAGTTCTCGAATGACTGCGGCATGGTTGGAGAACAGATCTATCTATTTTTTCCCTAAAAGACTGCCATTTACTGTTTATACGGGATATTAATACAGAGACTGGCTCTAGAGAGACAATACAGATATAAGTAATTGTACAGTCTACAGCTCTCCCCTATGTTAGATATTTACGACACTGGCTCTCGGCCACCGCGCCATTGTGTTCTCTAAGGACCCAGAACTTCATTGGGTAAGGATAGCCGTTGTCTACTGGGAAGCTTCAGCAAGCGATAACTAATCATTCTTTAGGAACTGTCGATATCTGACCAGACGACTGCAGCCTAGCTTAGAAAGTCCCAACAGTAATACAGATAAATGTTAAGACTCAATCTAAAGATGATTTTTGAAGAAAGTCCGGGTGCCAGTCAATAAAGATATAAAAATAGTAAAAGAAAACTATTTATTGTAAACCAACGTTTCAAGAATGAAGTTCTGCTACCAACTGATGATTTTCAGTTGTGTTTTGAAAAAAAAAAAACAAGAGTTTTTTCAGAATGCCTAGGTGTTAGCATTAGTGGTATAGGAATATTGGCGGAATATATTATTTTAGACTTCTTGAGCGTCATACATTATCACCTGCATGGGAATCAGCTCTGAGGACATTTAATATTATTTATTCATTTTGTTTTATTTTTTAGCCTATTTATTGTGTTTTTAATTTACTTTTATCTTTTTAAATTTATATAATAGTTTTTACTAATTAATTGTTCTACTGCTGTGGCTATTTTATTTTTGATAATTTATTTTAATTTACGTAGCATTTGTGTAACGGATTGTACGTGTGTTGTGAATATATATATATATATATATATATATTATCCGATGTATTTCGGTAGCATTTATCTCAAGCTCTACTAGGATCTACTGGTGATAATGGTCATATTTTGTTTTTTGATCATATATTTCTCAGTATAAAAGTAAAGTGCATATTAAAATGTTTTATTTAATACTAGGCAGGGCAATGCTCCAAAAATTAAAATATATATATTAACAAAATTGAATAGTCTACGAAATAGCAATTGCCATTAATCAGTTTAAAAAAGTACAGAAAACATAAACCCACTTTAAATTAATTCGTTAAACACAATTTTCTTAAAACATATTTTTTTTAACTTGAAAAACTCTTTTGATTAACATTATATATTTTAAATTCCTTTTTCTGTCAAATTGTTTTTCCCATTGAAAACATTTATTGTCAACCATTGTTTAGTCTTTTTATTTTAAACAACTACAATTTTCACAAGCAACCCAAACAAACGTAATAATATTATAATAGCCATCAATCAGAGGGAGACATCGCCATTAGCAGCTTATCCCCTCCCCCACTCTTGAGGATTATATTCGGCCCAATGTTATGTTAGTTAATGGCCAGTGCAATGGGGACTGAATATGCATTTATGTACATGTTGTCTTAGCTAAGGGATGCATTTGCTCCTTGTTAACTGAATGGGAAGGAAACATCTGAATATAAATTTGTTTAATGTTACGATATTGTTTATACGAAGATTTCATTATTTTTTATTACTATTAAATTTTTACTCTATTTCATTGAAGAATAATTTATATATACTTCCACATAACACGCCTTACACGTAGACATAATGTTTACAAGCATTTATTAAAATGACAATCTATGAGATAAAATTATTTTTATCACTTTCAATTGACCTATTACTAGTAATTGGAAGATGTAGAAATACATTAGAATCATTTTTTATTTATTTTCATGTTTATCTCAAGAAATTTTCCATTTCGTTTGATTTTATATAATATTTATCAACCAAGATTTATTTATTACCAAAACCGAATTTTGCCCTCTTTGCTGGTTTCGACTGAAACAGGACTTATTTAGGTATATTCAAATTTACTTTTTTTTTTTTTTGTTCATACGACAAATAGAAGAACACAAAACAAAAAACAGAGCTAAAGAAATCAATAGAAAATGATGCATAAATACAAAATTTTTAAAAACTATTAATGTACACCTACACAAAGATTAGTAAGCATCAACATAAATATTGAATTTACAAATAATTAATAGAATAAAAAATACATATTTTTGGTACTCATAATTAAACATTTTTATATAACAAGATAAGAAAAGGAAAGACTCCACATTTACATTAATTAAGTTCTGTCGACCATCAGGGAATTTTCGCCATGCAGTATAATATTTTAATAACACATTTTATAGAAAAGGAGATTGGCTATGGTTCCAACTTAAACTTATTTTTACCTTGCGTTGGATCTTATGGCATTGATGGTTTAGATAGGAATAATACACTCTCCCTCCAAAGTATTGCAAGACCCATAATTCTCGTGATTTTATTGGTTTTGACCTTAATCCATAATTTGTTTATATTTATAATAATATTATTTATTAAATGAGAAACATTAAGGATTAGAAACATTATTTTTATTCACTGTTTACCAACAAAGGAAATTTTGCTTTATTCATTTCAAATTTCCTTTCAGTCCATGTTTATCTTTCGTTTGCCTCAAGTCTGTTCTCTCTTTTCTCTTTAGCCTAGTTATAACAATTAATTTGATTCACAATGAATCGTTGAAGCCTCGATGATTAGGTCAGAAAAATCTCTCTCTCTGAAGAAACCAAATCATTGCGTTATATCAATAATCGCTTTGGGATTCATTATTCTTCCATTTCAAGGACCATAATAAGGTACAGAGAGACTAGTAGTCATTCGAGGCGACCAGCTTCAGGGGTCCCAGGATTACTAATCCCATAGATGGCCGCTTCATTCAAACTCATGTACTACGGAAGCGTTATTCTACAGCTTCTTTCATTAAAAACTTTGTCGCTGGTGTTCGAGGGATATCAATCTCGGAATCAACGGTCATTAGAAGACTTATAGAGTCAAATCTCTGCTCAAGATGGCTAGTGAAAGTTCCTCTTCTCAACGCAGTACTCAATAAAGAGATTGAGACTTGGAAGGAAACACCAATCTTGGACTATAGAGGAATGGAAAAAAGATTTATTCACTGATGGGACGAGAGTGGCCATTAACAGACCAGATGGCCGAGTTTGGAGAGGACCTGGAGAACGATATAGTCAGTGTTATAGATTAGAAACTGAGCCATTTGCGGGGAGGAGAGGGGGGAAGGTTCTATCATGTTCTGGGGTGGTATATCTTATGTAGAAATGATTCTTCAAAAGCATGTAGAGCCTTTTATGCCTTTATAGGCTCTGAATCGTAGCTCATGTATGATAATGCCCGTCCTCAGAAGGCAAGATGTATTTCTGAGTACCTGAACATCACAATTATCCAGACCATTGATTGGCCCGCAAGAAGTCCTGACCTTAACCCAATCTAGCACGTATGGGATTATCTCAAAAGAAAGGTTTAGTCACGAGATTCACCTCTTACTACCCTTGAAATGCTAAAGACAACTGTATGGAGTGGAACAATATACCCCAGGATTTTCTTCAAATTCTTTTTACAAATATGCCAAGACGAGTGAAAGCAGTTATTGAAGGCAGAGAGGGCAATATACCTTATTAAATCTAAATTAAAAATTTAAATTGTAATTTATAAGTTGAATTGTAAAAGTCGAAACTTTCAAAAAGTTAGTTTTCTAACTTTTTTGTTTATTGGAAGCAATATTATAGTTTATTTTAATAAAACTTGTTTATGTCCAGTTGTAAAATTCAAATATTTCAAAGTGTTGGGATCCTTTTGACAGGGAATTTATATTTGATCTTTCAATTCAAGTTTTGTTCAGTCACTAGTTGCCTGCATCAGAGGCACCACAGGTTGTCTGCACCAGCAACAAGCGCAGCATAGAGCAAAAAGAGCATAAATTATTTAATTATATTTTAAAACACTCTAAAAACTTTTTTTTCAAAACCATTAAAATGCCACTTAAATTGATTAAGTCTTAGCAACCAAGGTCAAAAGATTTTGATTGTCAGAAAAGTTCGAATAACCTATGCTACCAATACTATGCTTTCTGAATAATTATCTGTTTCTCTTATCGAACCGTGTGTACGTTGGGTTTCTTCATGCACCTGAATGCATTAAAAATTATAGCATAGAGGAGCGTAAAATAGCGAAATACGATTATATTCGCAATTTGTATGTGCTCTAACATTGGAAGTTTTTTAAAGACATTTGCATATCTGAGGTCGGCAGTTAACGACTGTCCTTGTAAATATGTATAGGCCTCGGTTTGAATTATTTTATATTTTATTACCAAACCTAAAAAAGGCCTTATGTAAAAATTAGAAAAGCATTTTTAGATGTAATAACGAAAGCTTAGAAACTTTCGCTTAAGAAATGGAAAAAAGTTAAAAATTCAGAGTGAATTTGTTTACAGTAGCCCACTAGTAAATATAGAATACTACCATTCAGACTTCGTTAGATGAATGAATTTATTAGTATCTTGCTTGAAATAGTTATCGTCGTTGATTTAAATATTTGAAATTTACCTTATCATGACGTAATAACAATATGTTTGATCAATTTGCTTGGACGATTTTTTTTCCATCACCTAACCGGGACATGTGTATACCCATACAGAAAAACCGCTGAATTGTTTCTAATTTTTGTTTTCTAATTTATTTTTAATTTACATTATATTTTACTATAGTTTAATATTTTATTTTTCAATATACTTTAATAACTGATTTTTGGTTCTTTAATTTTACTAATATTAATCTAGAAACGTCACTAAATATAAATTAACAACCATGATATAGGTATTAAACAGTTTTTATTCCATCTCAAAGTGAATAGATATATAAAATGAATATTAATATCTTACCACAGACATAGATTACTAAAAAAAGGATACATTTGTCACAAGTTACATTGCTAAAAATTCACAAAGTCGTATACCACCAAAGAGCCTTCCTGAAGATGGTCTTCATCTCTTAGATAGGGCTGACGTACCACTCACCAATAAACTAAGAAATGTTTAAAAAAACACAAAAGTGGACAAGTGCCATAAGGGGAAACAGAAGAGAAGAAGTGGTTGTTGCAGGGGTAAGAATATTCCAAATTAACACACCTCCACTTAATCACAAAAGAGGACAAACCTATTGCCAAACCTGTCAGTCCCCATTATCGATAAAGCATATAATTGAAGAATGCTCATCATTTCGTCAAGCCTTCGAAAATAATAAAATTGCTCGTACAAGAGAATTGGCCCTTAAAGACTCAGCAGAATCCATAGACAAAATAATAAAATTTCTGAAAGAAACTCAACTTTATACTCAGATATAATCCACCAATATCTATAATAAAAATAAAAATCTAATCTAATCTAATCTAATCTCTTAGATAGGTCTAGCCAATCGTAATACACTGCGGAATGCTTCTTCATGCAATAATCAGACAGTGGGAAAATCATGCCCAGTATGTTTTCTAAATTTCTTTTTACAATGAATAGAATTATGTGGAAAAAGACACCACTTTCACTGCATGACCTTCAGGTCTCGACTGGAGCTAGCCTTGCAGTACCAGTTACAGCTTCCTCAGGTTTTTTTTGTTTTTATGATACCCTTATGTCCCATGATGACACCCTTGTTACCAATAGTTAAATTTCGTGGGACCACCACAGAAATAAAATTCACTCCCTCAGGCCGAATTCGAACTACGTCGCTGCAGATTCGAGATTGCAAAGACCTTAACTCGTACAACAGCTCAGAAAACTTTGAATAGGTACCAGTTAATGTACAACGTAGCATTATTTCAGGGACATCAAATAATGAGATTATAGGTTATATTTACTATAAAATATATTAGAGTATCATAAAATTCTAATTTAGGTGAAGTATCTTTCAATCAGTAAGGCATCAATATACTATTCATCCAAGTGGTCGAGGACTCTTTGCTGGCAGGCTAGGAACTTTACCCGCTTAACACTTTAATACCTATAAGGTCCTAAGTAAATTTGTTTATCTCATTTTCATTCCTTACTATGTTTAGCCAACCTTACACAAAAATATTAATTTTATGTATAAATAAATTTTAATGGATTTGGCATGCGTGTCACCTGTAGATGAAAATAGGCACTGACCAACAATATTGAAATGTTGGTCATGGATATAATTTACCTAACAATTATTTAACAGACATGTAGTATAGTGTTCATTTCAGGTTCTATGCTAAGCATGACTAAATCATTTGTCTGTTATATAATAAGTTTTATTCAATAGTTTTATTATATATTGTCTTGTATTTATAGGCAATAGTAACCGGGATCATAGAGCTCGCTCTCACCATGTTTACAAATCAAAAGTGCTAATTAAAAGTTCCATATATATAATGTTCCTGAATTGGTATATATCACGTACTATTTGAGTAGTCTTCTTCCTCTGGCAGAAATAATCACTCTAACTATCTCTACACTTAAAACAATTCCTATAATAAAGCCTGAAATTCAGAACCCACCTCGAACTGTAAAACAGTCTGTAACAATGCTACATCAGTCCCTTACGCAAAAAAAATAAGACCACATCTGTCAAGTATAAACAAGGGTTGTCGCATCTTTTAGAAAATATTCCGGATTATTTTTTAATATACACTGAAGGTTCTAAATCCGAAAGCTCAACCGCCTCATCTTTCGTTACTCGCGACTCAACCCACAAATTTAAATTACATAAGTTATGCTCAATATACACCGCCGACTTCCACGCCATAGCGTCAGCCCTCCATTTTTGCCTTTCAATAACTCAGAAGACAATTGTAATAATCTCAGATTCGTTGAGCTCTCTAAAAAGTTTGAGAAACATGTACCTCGGACATCCACTCATAATAAGAATACAATCTTTTCTTCTAAAACTAACACAACAAGGTAAGTCCATAATTTTCATATGGGCTCCAAGCCACGTTGGTAGTGTTGGTAACGAGGTTGCAGACAAAGCTGCCAGAGAGCCACTCACGCTTCCTGACCGAGACACCGTTCTTACACCATCAGAACTCAGTAGACCCGTTAAATTACAAATATTGGAAATATGGAAGGTCAAGTGGGTTGAAAGTTATCCGAGTAAATTAAAAGGAATCAAATGATCAGTAAGACCATGGTCGACATCCATCCGCAGGGAGGAAGTTGCTCTAACCCGCTTGAGAATTGGCCTTACTCTCCTCACGCACTCTTACCTGATCAGAAAACTGCCACTAACGTGCAAATATTGTCAGTCCATTATCACGATTAAACCTATTTTTGAAGAATTTACTCACTATTTGCCAACAGTAAACAGGATAGGACTGACCCCAAATTTATCAGAAGCTCTCACAGATGAGGAAGCAAAAGTTACATTAGGGTTTAAATTTTTAAAAACACATCGCCTTCTTTCTAAATTATCACTCCTCTTCGATTTTAGTTTTTGTTTTTTTATTTTAACTATCCATTACTTTTATTTTTACATTTGTTTGAATCACACGTGTGTGTGTGTAGGGGGGGGAGAGGGAGGGTCCGTGTGTGCGTGCGTGTGGTGTTCGTAGCTGTATCCATAGTATATCATAGGTGTTGATGACCAAAGGGTTTTACGCCTTTAAACAACAACAAACAAATAATTATGAGTTGATTCGTCGCAAACCGATATACTTAACATTGGTTTGGCCATTAATATTAAAATCTTTGAACAATTGAAGTTTTCCTAGACAATGGAAAAATCTACATTTTGTAACTTTATTTTATAAAATATCAGGAAAATAACTAAATTCTTTTTTTATGTCTATTCAATCATACCAGAAATAAATTATAATTATACTTTTATGTCTCATTATATAATTAAAAATATTTTTAAACACAGGATTTTACCACTACCTTCATACGGTCGTTGGAATCATCTAATGGACAATCATTTTAAAGAAAACAGTGGATCGTAATGAAGTGACTTAGGATGAATGCCAATTGGTCTCAAACTTTGGTGCTAAATATGTATATTCATAAAATAAATTGGCCTCTTAATATTTATGTTACCAGTGATGCGGCGAGAGGGATGCGCTGGGATCTCTTGAGCTCTGCTCTACCCCTCACACGTGGGGGATAGAGTGGGGTCGGGGATCCTCAGGTCGATTCTGTAAATATTGTATATATTATTTTATTATTTATTTTTCATACAGATAGTCTGATTATGTTCATTTGTCTATCCTTTTGTTTGTATATATTTTAAGAGTTTTTTATTTACTTTTTTTTTTTGAGATCATTTATCAATATTACCTATTGCCCACAACTGTGTGACAGATTGTAATATCTATCAATAAATAAATCTATCAATTTCAAATATTTATGTATTTGATTTTATTATGTACCACAAAACGTAAAATACAAAACGTAAAAATTTAAATTTTAAAAATTTTTTTCTCTCTTTATCGTTCATAATGGTTCCTTATTGAAAATAATAAACCAAAAAATTAATAAGATAGGATGGTTCAAGATTTCATATGGAAAAATAAACTTCAAAATAGATTATAGTACACATCAGTCATTGGTTCTATATTTACCGCTAAATAATCAATACATTTGTAATTTATTACATTCATATAGAGATATTGAAGAATCGTTTATTTATAATACTGGATTGGGAGTGACTACTCCGAAAGTATGCATGATTTGCTTGATCTGTGGGATGTGCTGGACATGTCCTGGTACGACGAGGCACTGATTGGCTCCACTGGCTTGTGGATTACTCTGGCAGGAGAATACTGGGCTGAGACAGCAAGGTTGTCCACCGCTTGGAGAACACTGAAACAGAAGTAGAAGAATTAGTAATGACTTATTATATCATCATTCGCATTTGAATGGCAGCTGAAATACTCACTGGATTGCCGTTCATGATACAATTAGAAGTGACGATGGAAGAAGGACTGATTTGCTCGAAGGCCAAGAACTGTTGGATCCCTTGTGGTGTGTTCAGGTTGATACCTGGTGAGATATTAAACACAAATTTCACATCATTATTTTTTAGTATCAAGTCATATTTTGCACATATTATTAAATAAATCACAAACTGTTGATAGGATTGCAATTTTATTAAATTTCCATAAAAATATTCGATAAAAATCAATTCTATTAAGTTATTTAACGGCTAATAAAAATAAAATAAAATTAATAGACTTATCAGCCGTGTTATGGTTGAAGATTTATGATATAATTGATAATCACTGATATAATAATTTCATACGTGTTTATAATCCTTGACTAATTTAATAATTTAATACTGCACCTAGCATAGAATTATCTAAAGTTTTGTTTTTATTACGTTTATTACTCCAGTTATCTGATTGTTGTGCTTGAGTGCTCATAAGTTTAAAAATTATTTAGTTTACAATTATCGAAATAAATGTTTGCTTCATTAAACTACTGATTATTTCAATAATGAATACCATTTAATTTTCATCGATACAAAATTGATTTAAATTAATGCTTGAAGTACCACAAATAGGTTGTTCCTTCCCAAGATTGTCAATTGTAAATGAAACATTCCACATATTTACTTATTGTATTTATTATTTTGTACTGATGTAAATTAAGTTAAATAAATAATTTACATTGAAACCGAAATTCAGAAAAACGTTTATACTACTCCATACCTGCAGGTACACTTTGGGCAGAAACAGCTGCGACTCCAGCTAACAGTAAGATACAGAACCTCATGATGTTACAGTTGCTTCTCAGCTGGTGATGGTACAATGTGCTCCTCTAGACTACAGCTGCTATTATATACCCTAAGGAGTAGGACCATAAAACTATGTCCTTTGATAAGGCAGGTAGCAACTTGTAAGCCCACGTGTGGGAGAATTATTCTTACTAGGTCATAATAGATTGCAATATTTAATAATGGTATCTGAATTTTAATTATATTCCATCATTAAAAAAATTAATGGCTAACAATTGTGCCGCTTTTGGGTTTTCAGTTATATCGGAAATTTCAGTCAACGTTATTATGTGTGAGAAGCTTTTTCAATACATAAACGGTGAGTTACCAACATCTTCTATCAGGAGATTAATTAAATTTACAAAAAACATTTATTCCAGGAGTTTCACCATTGTCTATAAGGAGAAAACGTAGTTTTAACGGTTGTTAAAATTAGAATAGCGGCAGCAACTCCATTAGGACTTAGTCAATCGTAACAGTTACTGATTTCAGTTTTCAATTGTGTTTTCGTAAGGTGTCACTATTCTCGCCATTTTTAGTTGTGTACTTCTAATTTAGAAATTGAAATGAAAATATAATATCTTGTGTATTGCATTATATTATAATGTATTCTGTAACCATATATAAAAATAAAGACGTTTGAAAATAAAAAATATATATATCTTGTGTAATTACATATTAACATGGTTATAAAATTATATTTTTAGAAGATTTTTGGAAATAAAAAAAGTACCTTCATCAGAATTCAGTCCATTAATTATTCATTATTCATGATGAAAATGTTGTGAACAGTAATTTCTATGCGTTATTTAAAAATTTACCATCACCGGCTGTATGTTCTTATATAATGTAATTTAATTACATCAGCTATAATTGACGGGTTAAAGAAAAGTATTTAAGGACACTTAGGCCATGCCTTAACTGAACATAGCACGACCGGATGACGACAAATGTCGCTTAGTCAAAGAAAAAATCCATTTGATGTTCAGTTAGGACACTCAACTATATTAAGTGACCAAGTGACATCCGCTGCCCAATAATACCTGACCTGAACAGCTTGCCAAAACTATTTATCGTTCTTTATATGTCTGAAATTGATATTACTAATATTTATGATAATTATAGTCTTATTTAACGTAGTTAGAAGAACTTAAATGCTTAAAATAATAAAAGACTGAAAATTTGTAACATAAAACGTATACCATATACGTATGCTATATTAATCATTGAGCCTCTACATTTGTGTATGAAAAAATTTACTTAGATTTCACAAATATTAGATATAATTTAAATAAATCAGTTAGTATTCAAGTTAAGTCTTAATACTCTTTATTATTTCTTCAACAGCCCAACGTTTCGGCCAATTCGACCATCCTCAAGGGCAATATTAAGTATAAATTTACACCTCACATATAATTATTTAAAAACTTATTGTAGGCTTTTCTACCCGAGTCATTAATGGCAGTCAAATCACTTAATAATAATTAAACCAATGTAATCAGAATTAGAACATAATATGTTTTAAGAAAAAAAAAATATCAATTCTCACAACTGAATTTTCTCATCTGAAGAATATAATTGCCATTTTGTCAAAGCTTCCTTTATCTTCACCTTTATAATTACTTTAAATCAATCCTATATTGATCCCAATTATTTCTTCTGACCGATCAACGACTTCAAAATTTTTCCTCCTTGTATTTTTGCCATTGGTTTTCCAGTAACCTTTTTTTGGGCCATTAACTATTAAACCGAATCTTTTTTAAACTCTATTCTGAATATTTTATTCCCCCCTTCTATACCCGATTTAAGCTCAAGAATATAATTACCTGTATTTTATGATTTATTTTAAATATTTCTTTGAATATTACCATTATCCAAGGAAATATTAAAAATCAATTATATAAAATTTGATTCAGAAATTTAATGGTATAGACCAAATCAAAGAGTCTTTTAGCTTATTTCTTTTGATTTGGAAATATATTAATATTTTTAGATGTAAGCTCGCAAATGTAACATTTTAGACTAATATCATCGACAAAAGTAAAGTATTTTTAATAATAAACGTAAGATCATCAAAATTGGTCTACAAAAGGGATCTTTATTAACAGAGATATTCAAAATATCTTGAAGCCAATTCATAATCCTTTGAATTCGACACTTTTTCACGTCACTTATCAGCAACTCGACAACACCTTTTCCCGAAAACTTACACTCTAGAATCGTGATATACATTACAACTTTAGAACAAAGCATAATGAAATTAGGTTTATATATTTTTTTCTGAACATTAAAGAACATATGTTTATACAAATATTTTTATATATATATTTCTTATAGGTTTCTACAATATGAAAATTCTGAAGCAATGGTCAATTCGCATAATAAGTTGATTTGTGCATGTTTTACATGAAGATGTAATATCTATCTGAAACTCATCTTCATTAGTGCTTACATCACGATACTCACTGGTGTCGGTCGTTTGGCCATTTTTTTGTATTAAAAAATGATCATAAAATGAAAGAAATGGTTTGGAAATTACTGATGGTATATTATGAAATCACAATACTGTTTAACTACTACAAAGATCTTTACTATTCGGCGATTCAATACGGTCTGAGTTCTTGTCAATTTCTTTTTTCAGTTTTCGGATTTCTTTATTATCGTATCAAGTTTCCCAATATCATTAAACCATACTCGTGCACCCTTGTTACACTAATTCTACATATTACTCAATGGATTAGAGAAGTGTTTAGTCCGCCGTGAATACACTTCGCACTTTCTCTTTCGACGTAAATCCGGTTAATTTGTTTATCATGTATCTTGACATTTCAATAGGAAACTACAGGGAAAAAAATCGTTAGTTAAAAAATTGCGGTGGAATAAGTTCATTCTCGGTAATCGCTAATAAACTGAGGGTTAATAATTTCCAAATAATGTCTTTAAAAAATTGTCGGATATAATAATTTAAATGTCTAGAAGGCTTAAAACAAAATACTACAAATTTTCCAGAACATTAAACATTAAAACTTACTATTTTTTTTGACAATAATTTCCAAAAAAATAATCATAAAAGAACTGAAAATAATCATATATTTTTTGCAGCTACTGTTTTTTTTTTCATATTTCAATTTCAAAATTTCCTCTTAAATAGAAATAAAAACATTACAAAAAGATATTTGTTTATAAAAGTCGACAATTAAAATGTTGTGTTATAGAGTTTTGTAACATGATTTTTGTTACTTCACAACAATTTGCCAAAAATTATTTATAAAGGAGCTGACAGTTCCTTTCTATTTTTTAAATGAAAACTAGATTAATTACTCTTTCTTATTATATAGAAATAAATAATAAGATATGCGGGAAAGCATAAATCTGTAAAAAATATTTTTTTTTAAATATTTATTCATTGCTATTTACAACTGTACATTATAATACATTTAGTAAATCTGATCTAAGTTAAATTGAGGTGTTTCAGGCGTGTAGAGAAACTACACATTGGTAGCACTCTAATGACATTTTACATTAGCTGGTCTCGTGCCCATCTTCTTTTCAGGTGCCTCGGAGGATTGTCAAGAATGAAAGAGGATCCAAGATTAGAAACTAGGGGGTTTGAGTGTAAAAATTATTTAAATCTATAAAATGCTGTATTATAGAATGGTATATAATATTGATCGCGTTGGAGCCGTGGAACGTAACCGTCAGAACTAGAACTTCTGCAGTCTTTCTTGTGATATTAGGTCGCCGTGTCTGGTTTAGGTACTCTGAAGATCTGGCTACATAATATAAGTACCATAAATTAGGAAAAAAATTTTATTTTTTCGCGAAAGATTCAGGTCAAATCGATATAACATGGAGCACTTATAATATTAAAAATAGTTTTTGCTTTTATAAACTGACAAAATCTGAAATTCAGTTTAAATATTTTTACTGCATGAGTTGAACACTTTGTCATCTTGTGTTAGTTAATATAATGATAAAAGTCAAAATGTACGTTACGATTCTAAATAAAATTATTTATACAGTTATACTGTGATATTGCTGTTATGTTAATAGTAGACACACTATATTAATTGTTAATAATTAAATTAAATAATCATAAAGCAACTTCATGTTAATGGTCATTGCCTTCCTTTATATGAATTTTTTACTCTAAACTATGCTTTTTCGAGTTATATGCGAGAACTGAACTCATGAGTATATAATTGTCCTGGCCTCATAACTTTAACTTAGAACTTGAACGATGGGGTTGTGTCTCAACTATGTGTTTATTAATTGGGTCACATCAGTTCTTATGTGCTCATGACGTGGGTGATAGCGAGGTTTCTAATAAATAGGTGTTTACAACATGTAAGATATAACTTATTACTATTATTTAACCTAACTATATCCTTAATTATCACTATATTGTTATCGATATAACATAGAGAACTTATGATAGTAGTGTCTAAACACACAAACAAATTATTATAATTATAAAATAACAAATAGGAAAAGGATGTCTCCTAAATATAATTATAATTTGACGAATGAATATCTTAGGACACATTAACTTAAAAAAAAGATAAACATGAATCGTTTAAATCTTATTCCCCCTTTAAAATAAGACTTAAAAAACTTCAGTAGCTTTCCCAAAAATGGTCAATTCTGATTAATGATATTTATATAATTTATGAACCACAACACGACAAGAAAGTTTAGATTTAGACATTAAAGAATAGTAAGGAACATCAAATAAAATTTTGATCAAGATAAATTAATTTTTATTTTAATACATGTAAATAATAATGATATTTTGTGCTTTAAAGTAAAATATATGATAATTAAAAAAAAAATATGACATCTAATAGCTTATGCTACAGGATTAGGGGTAACTACTCCAAAAGTGTGCATAATCTGCCTGATCTGTGGGATGTGCTGGACGTGTCCTGGTACGACGAGGCACTGTTCTGCACCGTTGGCCAGAGGATTGCTCTGGCAGGAGAAGACTGGGCTAAGGCAGCAAGGTTGTCCACCGTTTGGAGAGCACTGTAATACAACATTTTTAGTATTTATTTATTAGTAATTATTTTAAAATATAATAAAAATAAGGTAATAAAATCGTTTAAAAGATGTACAAAAAAATGTAACATTATTAAAAAAACATTTACAGGATTTCCGTTCATTATGCAGTTGGAGGTGACAATGGAGGATGGGTTGATCTGTTCAAAGGCCAAGAACTGCTGAATCCCTTGCATCGTGTTGAGGTTGATACCTAGCAAGGAAATTTAATGTATAGCTTGAAAATAAT
>NW_027112476.1:157109-177113 GCF_000696795.3 Halyomorpha halys | reverse complement strand
TCAAAGGCCAAGAACTGCTGAATCCCTTGCATCGTGTTGAGGTTGATACCTAGCAAGGAAATTTAATGTATAGCTTGAAAATAATTTATAATTTATAAATTAAATAAAAACTGTAGAAGTTATCTTTCAAAGTTATATAAATAATAATAATAATAATATAATAAATTTAGAATTTAATTCAAAAGCATTAAATATGAAAAAAGTCAATCATGGTTAATTTTATTGTCAGTAATTTGTAGAAAGACAACAAATTTTCCATCGAAAAATACAGAATATAATTGTTAATTTTCTTGATTTCTTCATTAGTATAACTTTCGGAAATAATATGACAAGTAATATGTATAATAAGACAACATATAATGAAAAGATATTATTAAGTATTAGTAAACAAATATTTTTAGTTTTTTTCTTTTCTTTCAAGTGCGATTATATGAATGTTTTGTGAATTACTTTCAAATATCGTTACCTTAATTAATTATAATAACCGAATTAAAATGAAACCTCATTTGATAATAAATCATAATATTCATAATAAATGATATTTTATTTTCAATATAATTTAGGTATTAGAATTACATGTTGAATAAGTTAAACCGTTTAAATTAAATCCGTAATACTTTATTTTAAAAAAAAAAAGTTCAATTTCAACAGCTGTCTCCTTTGATAAACTATTTAATTAATACTCTTCAAATGACAACCCATTCTGTTAATTGAGAAAATACAAATATACCACCGTCATGTTCTCATCTGCATAGGTTTTTTTTATTGCAATAGTTAATAAGATACGTACCTGATCCACTACCGGTCTGAGCAGAAACCACGCCAACGAGGGCAACAAAAAGAGCGAAGTATTTCATCATGTTGTTGTAGCTTTCGTTCGCTTCTTAGCTTTGATACTTTACTGAGGATGCTTGCAACGTTATATATCTTTCAAGTGAAGTGTAAAATACGACCTTTGATAGTGAATATTTGCTAAACTTCATATGAGTCAGAGAATACGTCATTAGGTGCATGAAACCTTACAAATCTTTGTTCCTACATATACCTCAAACTGACGTGATGTCATAAAAGTGTGTAGAGCTAATTACAGTATCAGCTTGCAACGATGCTTCAGAAGATCACTTATGATCAGATGATGTGGTTTCCTTATAATTATAAAATTTATATGTTACTTATCCAAAGTACACTAAGGCGTGATCCATGGTACATCATGTTCTAGGAACATTGATCTCATACCAACAAATGCTGTTTTTATTTTATTTTTTTGTAAACTGTCTTATATTAAAATTCTCTAAACAAACATTGTGCACAGAATTAAGTGTGTTACCTAGGCCCTGTTTCATGATGTAACCAAATAGCATTAATTCATAAATAGAAGTATAAAAAATACGAAGTAGGTACAAGCAATAATAGTTTTTGTTTCATGATGCAGAACACAATTAATTATATTATATGAGATAAAAAGTAAAATAGTATAAATTTGCATTGTACAATTACTGAAATTGTACAAAGTACAAACTACAATACCGATTGTAATTCTCCTTCTCATGTTGCTCTACAGTCTAAGATGGACTTTTGCTTACCGAACGATTCTACTTCCCCCGTCTCTATTCAGTACCCTTCTTCTTCAGCCAGTCACTCGAATCTCCCTGAGGTCTTCTTTCAAATCCTTTTGCCAGGTTATAATACCATCAGATCTGCCTTGGTTCTTCTTTAAATCAAACAATATCTGTTTTTTAATATAAGGACTTTACATTAAATCTTCTCTAAATATATTAGTCAATTTTTCAATTACATAGAAATCTCAATAATTATTCAAAAAAATAGGAATATTAAATATTTTGTTGGTAACTCGGCACTATTTATATGCATTGGAATAAAATGATGTAAGGTAATCCTTCCACCCCTCAGTACCTCGAATTAGCTATGACCTTATTTTACCTTTGAAACATATATTAAAATCAGAAAGAGGAGACTCAAAAAAGTTTGTTAAATCAAGCAACATTGAAAAAAAGTCTAAAATTGGAAAACGGCGTATTTACAATTTACAATTTATTTTTTCAGTATAGCTGATTGTATTAATTCATTAACACTTTAATATAAATGGTTATTTTTAAAGTAGGTGTATTCATATTCTCGTACAGTAAAAAAAGATGTTTATGTGTTTAATTTCCCCATTAGCATCCAACCTTAACACAGCTCAAGGGATCCAACAGTTCTTGGCCTTCGAGCAAATCAGTCCTTCCTCCATCGTCACTTCCAATTGTATCATGAACGGAAATCCAGTGAGTATTTCAGCTGCTATTCAAATACCAATGCTGAAATAATAAGCCATTACTAATTCTTCTACTTCTGTTTCAGTGTTCTCCAAGCGGTGGACAACATTGCTGTCTCAGCCCAGTATTCTCCTGCCAAAGCAATCCACAAGCCAACGGTACCAATCAGTGCCTGGTCGTACCAGGACACGTCCAGCACATCACCCAGATCAAGCAAATCATGCATACCTTCGGAGTAGTCACCCCCAACCCAGTATTATAAATAATCGATTCTTCAATATCTCTATTTAAATGTAATAAATTACAAATGTATTGATTATTTAGCGGTAAATATATCCTTCCTCCATCGTCACTTCCAACTGCATCATGAACGGCAACCCAGTGAGTATTGCAGCTTATGTTCTAATCTCTCCAAGTGGTGGACAACCTTGCTTTCTCAGCCCAGTCTTTTCCAGCCTGAGCAATCCACAAGCCAGTGGAGCCAACCAATGCCAACCACAAGCCAGTGGAGCAATCCAAAAGCCAGTGCCTCTTCGTACCAGGACACGTCCAGCACATCCCTCAGATTAAGCAAATCATGCATATCTTCGGAGTAGTAACCCCTAATCCATTATTATAAGGAAACCTTATTTTACAGAATATTTCTGTGGTGGCAAGTTTGTTAATCTCTTCAGTGGCAGTAGTCCACGTTAGCAAACAGGCTGTGTGAAATGGATTTATCACTGCCGAAATTATTATCAACATTTTTATTTATAACTCATTTAATGTTTTATTATTTTACATTTGTTTTAATGGCAAACCCATTTAAAACCTCTCGCCTAATGATTAATTAATTAACTAGATGGTTTTTTCGTATATCTAAAACAACTGAATATTTTTATACATAATAATTGTTGAATCTGTTGTTTGATGTTAAGCATAAATATTGTTGTATAAACTAATAAAGAGTGTACCTAACAATTCATCTTTATCACTACAATCGGAACACGTAGTAAATTTCCATCCGTTATGTGAAAAGAAATTTATTTTTTATATAAGTATTTCCATCTAGTATTTGAATAAGAAATATATTTATTCATCTATAAATAAAAAAAATGACTGATATGTTCTGCAATGCGCTAATCCGTATATTAAACAATATGAAACATTTAATCATCATATCCTGATAATTTACAACTTTATCATATTTTTAATTTTTGTAAAGTTGTGGCCGAAAGATAACTTTTTTATCATACCTACCCAGAAAAAATTACCAATGATGAGAGTATTTCAAATGAAGCTGTACTTTAGAAAAACGAGTATCAATGAGAGGATTAAAGAGAAATTAGATGATACTTGAACGTGATATCTCCTGAAATCCAATGTATGAAAAAGTTCTAAATAAACATCTGGTGAGTGCACTCAAGTCACCAATCTGGCAACTTAGATCAATACCATATTTTCAAGTAGAATCTTCACTCTTATATGATTAATTATCTTTAGTAAACCAATTAATAATTAATGATATTTTGCAATTTACTTATCCTTCAAACAAGCATATGAAATTTCTCAGAAAATGTATAGATTAATAATTATTGATAAACTTAATAAACCATATTTAAAGGATTTCCATCGGAAAATTGGGATATTTTTTACTCATGCTAAGTATGTTAACTTTTTTTCAAATTTTACAAATTTCAATACGAAGAATTTGATTACCTTTCAAATGTCTGCTGGAAAAGGTCATTTTCAAGACCAATGGCCAAAAATGCTTTTATCAGACTTTGAGCGCTCTATGACGAAAAGCTTTGTTGGGTAATCATTTTATTTTAATTTCTTTATTTTTTACTTTTTCTAAGTCATTTAAAAGGCGCAAACGTCATTTCAACAAAGACAGATTTCACAAGGAAATAAAGATTTCTTCGAAGGCTAACACTGGACCCATACACATTAACTTCCAAGTGCCTACGGTTAGGCCAAGATAACATCACACTGTTTCTAGAAAGGTGATGTCGTCAGCAAAGGTTCATTCCCCAAGCTCTTGTAAGTGTCACCCTTAATAGATATAAGAGGGTGGGGGTCAATAGTATCTTAACGCAATATATTCCAGGTAATGTGTGCTTAGCAGGCTATTGTTCAACTATCTCTTCTTCTGATATCTCTTTCTTGAGATCTTTCTCCTCAGATTCTTTGAATAATGCGAACTTATGAAGATATCTTGTTTTAAAATTGTATAATTTTTGCACAAAAATTGAATTGAATTAATTTTAATCATCCATCAATCCTTTTTTCTTTTACCTGATTGATCATTATGAATAGGTTATTAAAAAAAAATCCACTCAGCTTAAATAATAATACATTGCGAAACCATCCACATCCTCACAAATATTGACAACTTTATTCAAAGAAAAACCTGTTAACGAATGCTATTTTATATCATAAAAACTCTAACAGAGTAATTTTTGTTACATAGTTGATATAGACTATTTTATTTATTACATTCATTACAACTTTGGGTATTTTAATTTAGTGATATGGTGTTTTCAATAGATCTGTTCATTTTATTTTGAGGTTTATTTAGTGTGGAGTTGGGGTGGCCAAGAGTGTTTATGTTTTCACTTTAGCAACATGGAGCCTACCCTTTTAATTAAAGTAACATGTTTTTTTAATACGTAAATAGCTATCTCTGATTGTGAGATGGGAAGATTGAACCATCCTCTGGTGCCTTCCTGCCTCCACTAGAACATTTAGTAATAAGAAAATAGCAACTGCCCCTTTCCTCAAATATCTTAACTCTGTTTTATCGATACATTTAATTCTATTTTCAAACAGACAAAATTTCCAATCCAATTAATATAAGTACATAAATGTGAAGTAATAAATAATAAAGTAAAGTAAATAATAGGGAAGGGACTTGGTTTGTAAAATATAAAAAGATGGAATAGAAGATGGATATTAATTAAGATGCATGATCTTAGAGTCTTTGAGCGGAAAATAATGACACGTAGTTTTGATCCAATCCATAAACAAGGAACCTGCCGCATAAGAAATAATAAGGAATAACACGATATTAATAGCCATGAAGATATTAATCAAATACAGAAGAATTTGCTGACGTTGAACATGTCGAAAGATTCCTCAACGCATTAATGACAAACAAGGTCATCTGAGAATCTTTCCTGGAAAAAGAGAAAGAGGAGGCCCTCGGGAAACCTGGCAAAAGGATTTGAATGAAGAACTCAGAGAGATTGGAGTAACTGGCTGGAGAAGAAGGGCTCTGGATAGAGAAGAATGAAGTCGGTAGGAAAATGTCCATCTTTGAGTGTAGAGCAACATGAATATAAGAGTTAGTAAACCAGAAATCACCAATATCAAAATTCTGTTAAGTAAAGACAGGTCCCAAAGGGGGAACAGAAGACGGAATAACTCGGCCGATCAGAATCAATGGTAGAGATAATGGACGACTGGTAGTCCAGTCTACAAGTGAGTTGTAGGAAACAAGGAGGCGGGCAAAGGAGCTGTTGTTTTAAGGATCTCAACTTACCTTCAATTTTTTTGTTTTAGTATAACAATTGACAGAGTTTCTCCTGGGCCCTGTTTCATAATAAAGTACAAATTAATACAATCAGTATTGTATTTTGTACGTTGTACAATTTCACTAATTGTGCCATGCAGATTTATACTATTTTACATTTTATCTCACATAATATAATTAATTGTGATTTCCACCGTGAAACAAAAATTATTAGTGCTTGTACCTAATTCGTATTTTGTATACTTCTATTTATAGATTAATAATATTTTGTTGCATCATGAAACAGGGCCCAGTAACACAATTATTTCTACGCACAATGTTTGTCTTGAGAATTTTAATACAAAACAGTTTACGAAAAAAAAAAAAAAAACAGCGTTTGTTGATATGAAATTAGTGGTACTAGAACAGGATGTACCATGGTACACGCCTTAGTGTACTTCGGATCAGTAATATATAATTTTTATAATTCACTAAAGGAAACCCCATTATCTGATCATAAGTGATCTTCTGAAGCGTTGCATCGTTGCAAGCTGATACTTAATTAGCTCTCCACACATTTAGACGTCACGTCAGTTTGATGTATATGCAGGAGCAAAGATTTGCAAGGTTTCATGCACTAAATGACGTATTCTATGACTCATCCGAAGTGTAGCAAATATTCACTATCGAAGGTCGTATTTTACACTTCACATGAAAGATATATAACGTTGCAAGCATCCTTAGTAAAGTATCAAAGCTAAGAAGCGAACGAAAGCTACAACATGATGAAATACTTCGCTCTTTTTGTTGCCCTCGTTGGCGTGGTTTCTGCTCAGACCGGTAGTGGATCAGGTACGTATCTAATTAACTGTTGTAATAAAAAAAACCTATCCAGATAAGTCCACGACGGTGATACTTTTGTATTTTCTCAGTATAGTATAGTATATAGTATTTAGTATAGTTAGTCACAAAACATTGATATAATTGTACTTAAAAGAAAAGAAAAAAAAATCTAAAAATGTCTGTTTACTAATACTCAAAAATATCTTTTCATTATACGTTGTTCCATTATACATATTACTTGTCATATGATTTCGGAAAGTTATACTAATGAACGAAATCAAGAAAATTAACAATATATTCTGTAATTTTCAATAGCACATTTTTTGTCTCTCTGCAAATTACGAACAAGAAAATTAACCTTCATTGACATTATTTTTAATGTTTTGGAATTAAATTCTCAAGTTATTTTATTATTATTATTATTATTAATATAATTTTGAAAGAAAACTTCCACAGTTTATATCATTTTTTGTCTCTCTGCAAATTACGAACAAGAAAATTAACCTTCATTGACATTATTTTTAATGTTTTGGAATTAAATTCTCAAGTTATTTTATTATTATTATTATTATTAATATAATTTTGAAAGAAAACTTCCACAGTTTATATTTAATTTACAAATTATAGATAGTATTATTTTCAAGCTATACATTAAATTTCCTTGCTAGGTATCAACCTCAACACGATGCAAGGGATTCAGCAGTTCTTGGCCTTTGAACAGATCAACCCATCCTCCATTGTCACCTCCAACTGCATAATGAACGGAAATCCTGTAAATGTTTTTTTAATAATGTTACATTTTTTTGTACATCTTTTAAACGATTTTATTACCATATTTTTATTATATTTTAAAATAATTACTAATAAATAAATACTGATAATTTTGTATTACAGTGCTCTCCAAACGGTGGACAACCTTGCTGCCTTAGCCCAGTCTTCTCCTGCCAGAGCAATCCTCTGGCCAACGGTGCAGAACAGTGCCTCGTCGTACCAGGACACGTCCAGCATATCCCACAGATCAGGCAGATTATGCACACTTTTGGAGTAGTTACCCCTAATCCTGTAGCATAAGCTATTAGATGTCATATTTTTTTTTTAATTATCATATATTTTACTTTAAAGCACAAAATATCATTATTATTTACATGTATTAAAATAAAAATTATTTTATCTTGAGCAAAATTTTATTTGATGTTCCTTACTCCTCTTTAATGTCTAAATCTATACTTTCTTCTCGTGTCGTGGTTCATAAATAATAAGAATATCGTTAATCAGAATTGACCATTTTTGGGAAAGCTACTGAAAAAATTTTTTAAGTCTTATTTTAAAGGGAGAATAAGATTTTAATGATTTATTTTTAACTATTTTTTAGTTGATGTGTCCTAAGATATTCATTCGTTAAATTCCTTATCCTTTTCCAATATATATATATATATATATATATTATCCAATATCTTTTCCTATTTGTTATTTAATAGTTATAATTTTTTTTTTGTGTGTGTTTAGACACTACTATGATAATTGCTCTAGTTATATCGATAACAATATAATATTAATAAAGGATATAGTTAGGTTAAATAATAATAATAAGTTATAACTTACATGTTGCAAACACTTATTTATTTGATTTATTTGAAACCTTGCTATATCCTACGTCATGAGCACATAAGAACTAATGTGACTCAATTAATACACACATAGTTGAGACACAAACCCATCGTTAAAGTTCTAAGTCAAAGTTATGAGGCCAGGAAAATTATACACTCCTTAGTATAGTTCTAGCATATAACTCGAAAATGCAATGTTTTGAGTAAAAAATTCATATTAAGGAACGCAATGACCGTTAATTAACTTCATGTTAATGAAGTTGCTTAATGATTATTTAATTTAATTAAAAACAATTAATTTGAGTGTGTTTGCGACTAAACAGCTAAAAATTGAACTGTATAACAAATAAAATAGATCTGGGTGGGAAAGAGACATGAATAATTTTATTTAGAATCGTTACGTACATTTTGACTTTTATCATTATATTAACTAACACAAGTTGGCAAAGTGTTCAACTCATGCAGCAAAAATATTTAAAATGAATTTCATATTTTGTCAGTTTATAAAAGCAAACACTTTTTTTTTTGGTTATACAATTTCAAAGAAATGTATAAAATGAATAAGATAAAACGGCCTTTTTTATTAGTCAAATTAGTAGTATATTAGTCACCAATAAAATTAGACATAACCTAAAAATCCTAAAAGAAAACTGATTAACATGTACTCTCTGGAAATGTCTTTGTCTGTTTTTACTGGAAAAAGTTATTGTTGAACAATATCTATGTCAACAGTAAAAAAAAAAAAAAAAAAAAATTAATGTAGTCAGTCGCCTTACTTATCTGTGCAATACTGTGTTATATTAATATTGTTGAAGGTAGCTATGGAATAGGGTTTGGTGTCGCTTAACATTTATTGTTTTTCTACTTTGTAACTACTTCAGTTGGTTCTATAAAAAGATTTATATTCTTCGTTTTTTCATATTCACACATGGTTTCAATCATCTTTGTCAAGTTGGCCCCCCATCCTCGAAATATTTCAATTTTTTTTTTGTGTTCTAGAAGTATTAAAAGTTCTAGAGTTCTAGATTATTTACAGAAATATTGGAACTCTCAACAGAACTCTCGAAAAACAAAAAAATAAAGTTCGCCTCATAAATATTTTCAAGTCAGAAAAAATTGCAAATGTCCTACGGTATATCTTCTTTTCTGCCAACAATGCGGGAGTTCTGATGAGAGTCCTGTAGGTCCCTCCGCGAGTTCTAAATATTATCCTTATGAGATAAATTGGAATAATTAATTATCCATTTATTAATAATAAATATGTAATATACTATTTAATTATAATATTAATATTAAGGTATAATATATTATAAAATATAATATTAATAATTAGGTATAATATTTAACTATACATTAAAATTATAAATTATACATATCGTATTGGAATATTTTTTTTCGTTTTTCGGGAGTTATGTTGAGAGCTCTGTTGCCCCTCCCTCCCCCCTCCCAAGAGTTCTAAAAATTATCCTTATTAAATAAATCCCTAATGTTGCCAGCAAAAAAGATATACGGTGTTAAAGTTGCACAAAATACGTAATTGACGCGCATAACTATTTATAAAAATAATCGAGAACTCTAGAACTTTTATGAATACTTCCAGAACTCAAAAAAAAATTTGAAATATTTTGAGGATGGGGGGGGGGGGAACTTCACAGAGGTGTTTCATTCAGCAGAAAATAACTCAACGTTTCTGTTACCTCCGTCCCATCCGAAAGAGTTTCTTCAAAAGTCGGAGAGAAAATCCTTTAAGTCTTTATATTTGAAGAAGTTGGAAATTTATTGCTATAATACAAATGATAAGTAATTATTCATTGCTGATTCGAATTAATTTTTGTAATTTGAATTCCGAATATTCTACACTGTTTCCTTTAAAGTTTTGTGTCTGTTGTTAAACTTCGTTTTTCTAGTAATACTGTTTATAATATTAAATTTCAGGAATTATAAATGGAATAAATAGAAGACTATTTTAAGAAATGGTTCGTACAATTCCACTCTGAGTTACCGGAAGTTAAAGGAGCATTGACTTGCAGTTTGGGAAAACCAACCTCATCCCGAAGACTGAAGCACAGGCTGCACGAGCATCCTTTTATAAGTCCTATATTTTTCGATTCTATTATTCACATTACTAAAATTTTATTTTAGTTTTTTACTTTCGTCTTTTTCTTAAATTAACTTATTTTCCCCATTAAAAGTCAAGTATTTATTTTATGAAATCCGTAAATGTCATTGTTTTGTGATTAACTTTCCTTTTTCTCTCTGTATAAGTATTATTATTTTTATTTAACTATTATTTTTTTTCCTTTATAACAGTGGAAATAATTAGAGGTGTCTTTTGCAAGAGAATATACACTATATACTCCTGATAATAAATTATTAATAAAAAGAAAGAAATGTAACTGTTTTATTAACCATGTAAGGCTCACCAGGTCAATCTAGTATGAAATAAAAAAATATTCAATTGGGCAAGTTTTTACTGTAATAAATTTTATTTTTTTCAATCACCTTCTATTCCTAAATCTATACACCTATTTTCATTTATCGCATTACTGTACTTGAACACAAGTAAACAGCAGCATGAATGTAGTGAATGTTTTTGAAATCGTGTTTTGACATCTACAAGGTTCTTCAACTACAAAGTACATAATGGATTGTAGAAGAATCTTAATCGGCCAGTCGATTGTGAGACACTATTGAAAATCTGTTATCGTTACTTCTCAAAGCGTTCTATTTTTTTGAGACTCACAACAAGCGTTCGTCTTATTTTAACATTTTCTTACAAAACATTATATAACTCAAATTAGAGATCGTAATGGTTGAAAAAAAAATTAATTTGAGATAAAAAAAAAAGTCCAATAAACGAATCTGTCAGTTACCATTTATTTACTTCAAGAGCATAGAGCATTACTGCATTACTCAAGTCCAAAGCATCTCTGATTATGATTCTTAAAATTCTCTAGAAATGGTTGTATTTGCCATTCTAATATTATTGATTTGAAGATAAAAAGCTCAACTACACACCTCCTATTATTTTATCATTATTTAAATAAAAACGCATTATTTATTTTTCTCACCCTATCACTTTTTTTTTTTTTTAGAGCAATACAGTTTCTAATTTAATGTAAATGTTTTGGTCAGAAAAAATATTTAGGTATGGTTGTAATCAATGAATCCTAGGTTCTTGATATGATATATATATATATTATGAACGTAGTAACTTTTTGGGTTTTGTTGACGAGACAACTGATATTGAAGACCGGTATATTGCTGTTATTATTGTCAGTAAACTCATCCCTAATTCTCCTTCAAAGCTATTTTTCTCTAATTTCCAAATAGAATCACGTAACCATGGAAATATTTTTTTAAAGAATCCCTGAATATTCCTTGACAAGGTTCAGTGCACCTTGAATACATACTTTTGTTTTAACGAGATTCAGAACATAACTAAAACAAGAAAAACCCTAGAAGTATTTATACTAAAATACACTTTTTCGAGGAAAATTACCCAGAGCTGGCCTACTTCCTCAGCCAGTTGTCGGAAGAGAATGAAGTTCGTTTGAGATTTCAGTGCACTACCCTAAAAACTTTGAAAAAAATAAAGGACGTTGTTCCAAAACTGGATGGAGAGTCAGCTGTAGTTACTTCTCAAACTTGAAAATTGGAGGGAAATCCGATTTCGACAAGTAATCTAGCTCCTATCTCCAGCAATCATCCTCAACACTCAATCACTTAAGGTATCACTATTTTGCAACTTAATTAACATTTCATGCTCCAATTAATAACTATAGAACTAATTAATTAAACGATTCCTAATACTGAAGACGTCATTAAAAAAACCAGGACTAGAATTCAAACAAAAGTACAAGATGACTTAATACAAATACAGTCTCTAAAGACATATTACTGATTGCTGAAATCATTAGTGGAAAGGAGATGACAGTGAATATATAAACTGGGTAAAATATGTTTGAAAGTTCGTGATCATTTTCGCTATGAGATAATTTTGCGTTTCAAAATTTAAAAATACATGAGTTTCCAACACTTTTCCTTGATAATTATCAGATCGGTTTTTGAAATGAATTATTAAATAACTTTATTGCATCTAAATATTTTTATAATTAAATCATAAATATGTACACATTTAGCATTTTTAGGTACGTGAAAATCCTAGCCTTAGATATGTGTTAAAAAAAAATTTCCTCAAACTGTTTAAATATTTATTAAATGATTATCTGTCTGATTGAGCTTAAAATACATTATTAATAAGTTAAAACATTTTAACGAAACCCCCGATAGTTTTCTAGTAAAAACGAAACAATGAAGAATTGTATTAATTATTTTTAGTAAATTGTGATTTTTAAATATTATTGCCATAAGAGCCCAGCTGTAAAGATATCAATAGGCTTAAAATGTTGACTACGTGAATTGATAATGCGTTCTAATTACTAAAATATTGAATGTTTTTCTTTTCTGCGCATCTTTTTTGTCATTGAAAATCTTCGCCATTTTAAAATCCTTATCTCATTATCAAAGGTCGAAATTTTATGTCTCCTGCATGCGGAAGTGTATATATAAGCTGAGAGAGAACCAAAGTCAACAGTGCATTAAGAAACTAATTCTAATCTTCTAACATGAAATTCTTAGCAGTTCTCATCTCTGCAGTAGCATTGGCTTCAGCTCAAACTGGAAACGGTGGAGGTAATATATTTTACATTTTTTTTTTAATCACCATTCCAGTAATTATTTAATTTTATTTTTTACTTCTTATTTGTCCTAGCTGCTTTCTCGGAGTCAACACCACGTACTAGCCGATAGACACACTAATTGTTATGTGTAAAATGTTTGTCCCATTGCGACTAAAATATTTAATGAAAAGATCTGATTTTTGTATATGAACATTTTATCTTTGGTATCACTTGGTGTCCGGTGAAGTGGGCACTCATAATCATAGAGTTGCGGATAAAAATAAATAAATATAAATAGAAAGAAAGAGTCACAATCCAATAGAGAAGAACAAACTAAGGAAATAGCCATAAATTTCTAATTTATTGATAACATTTTAAATAGAATAAAGTATAAAGTAAATTTTGAAATAAGTTATTACTTAAATTTAAATTAAATTCAATTTACATATCATTAATAAATTTTATTCTTGCACAAAAATAAGGAAATTGTATTTTTCTTTCATTTAAATTTACAAATGTGTTAACTGAAAAATGTGACTAATAAATTTAATGTGAATTATAGGTATTGTTCTATAATTCACATTAAATGCTACAGACTTCTGTAGATTATGCTTATTGGTAGAACTCTAATAACATTTAGAGATTAAAAGGTCTTGAGGCCATTTTCTTTTCAGACGCCATCATAAATTGAAGACGGAATAAGATATGAAATAAATTGGTTTGGATGGTTATTTTTTTTTAATTAAAGTATTTTTTCCTTAATCCTCAGTCTCTTACTTGAATTAAACTGAAGTTATTAACTGGCTGTTATCGGTTTTGTTTACACTGTGTAGAACATTGTGATATCGACATAGTCTGTCCACCAAGACCATCTTCAAGATAAATTAAAGACTAATAATTCATCCATCGAATTATAGCACAATGAATTCGTTTTCATTATATCAAATGGTCATGTTCCTATACATTTAATCAACAGTCAATTCAAGCCCAATTCAAGAATTACAATGAAATAGTTCGTGAAGATAAGGTAACTATTTAGAACTATTTTTTAGTCTACATACAATATATATTTGTATAATTTCCTTCACAGTCCCCAACCTGAATACAATGCAAGGGATCCAACAGTTTCTGGCTTACGAACAGATCAATCCTTCATCTATCGTCACTTCCAACTGTATCATGAACGGTAATCCAGTAAGTATACCTTCTTTATTTCACAAGCATAAATAAAGCAATGAATAAGTCGTAAAAAAATGTATTCTAATATATTTAAAAATATATATATTCTATGTATATCATCACTTAAGTTGTGATATATCTTAAGTCTGAAAAAAAAAAAATAATAAAACCTCACCATCACTTTAAACCTAACACATCATTTTAGAGACAACTCATTGTTAAGTTGAAAGCATTGTTAAATGCAGAAAAAAATATACAAGTATCCTACAAAATATTGGTTGATTTCTCCAAAATTAGAATGTTAATATTATTTTTTCTTAGTATAAAAATCGCACTGTTATTTTTTTTCGGACAAAGATATCACTTCAAAAGCGAGAATATTATCAAATTTCCTCTCTGCAGTCTCATAACATTTTCTGTCACAGTGCTCTCCAAACGGTGGACAACCTTGCTGCCTGAGCCCAGTATTCTCTTGTCAGAGCAATCCTCTTGCCAATGGTGCAGAACAGTGTCTTGTTGTACCAGGACATGTCCAGCATATTCCACAGATCAAGCAGATCATGAACACTTTTGGAGTATCCACTCCCAATCCTGTGTTGTAGGGTGTATACTATTACTAAAATCATTTTTAATTAGTACTGTTCTATAGAGTAGATAGTATAAATTATAAGTTTTATTTGTTATGTGATTGTAACATAACTCATCTATTATTAATTAAATAAAAATGTTATTTCAAAATGGTTTGTTAACACATCATCTTCCTGTAAACCAATGCTAGAAAAATAAGTCTCTGATTTATTCCGACTGCTCAAAGTGCTCATGCTTATCAAAATTAATGATTTTTAGTATTACACTTAATAAACAGTCATACCTATCATCAGTCTACAAATCAAAATCTTTAACCACTTAGAAATATATAGTAACCATATCTTCAGAAAAGAACAAATAGTTTTGTTCTTTTACTGGTTTTTAATTTTTTTTTTTTATTGACAGATTTATTTATTGATAGATCTATAGATCTGCCACACAGTTTAAAAATATAAACTCATTAAATAAAACACCGAAGAATCAAAACTAATTCAACAGCAACAAAATAAAATGATAGTTATGAGCAGTTTTCTAAAATCTTCTTCCTGATAGTTACTTACACGGTATTGCATTATTCTATTTACTCGAAAATGTTAATTTTTTCCTCCAATGTACTCTTCAGTTTATAGTAATAAGTTGTTTTAATTATAATTGAATATGATTATATGATTGATAAATTAAAGTGATAACTGTCAATAATAAACCTTTTTTTATGAAAAACGCTTTTCAAAATTTTAGTTCATTAAGATTTTTTTGGTTTTAAGATATAAATCATCAAAATCACTGTTTAACTATTAGGTAATAATATTCAAACGGCAGGTTGCATTAATGTGAGATTTGTTCGTTAGAAACGTAGGATAAACTTTATTAAAATAAAAACCTGTGCTTCCCAACTTCATTGGGTTGCTAGTCACACAGCATACTTATTTTAGTCTAATCAGACGATATTTGTAATCGTACTATAAATAAGCCTAGCCAGGTATACAATAATAAATATAAACATTAGTAATATATAACACAAGAACATGTATTTTTTTTTTCTCTCTGGTTCTTTTATATATTTTTTTTTCCTTTTTCTCCTTCTTTTTCCCTTTCATATTTTGGTTTCAACCCAATGTGACAGAGATATGAGAATATATATAAAAGATACTTAAGTAACAAATATAAATTTAAAAAAAAATCAACAATCTATGTTAGTATTAATATACAATAAATATGGAATAAATATTAAAAATGTATAAAATAATAACAAAGTAACAAATAAAATAACAAATAAGATATGCAATGTATGCATGCCATTCTTCCTCTGGATGACTCCATTACTCAATAATTTCCATGCATGTGGTGGTGCATGATTCCAAAGGAGTTGATTATCATTATATTTTCTCTTATCCTAGCCACGTGGACATCGACCCCGAGTTCCTCCATGAAGCTCCTAGTTGAGCTGGGTATCTTTCTACGGGCTCCGAAAAAGAGAAAGTAATGCATTTATCCTGGATTTCCTTCTTTTCCCTATCTACTTTATTGGCCTGGTCAAGGTCGTTATTTTCATTTCTCACGGTGGGATCCAGAATGATTGCTCACTTCCCCTTCTCAGGAAAAGTAACAATATCCGCATATCTTATAGAAACTTAAAAATTTATCTTAATGAAATGTTTGACTGCTCTGTTTTCGCATGGGGCCGATTGTTATTAAAAGTAAAGGGTTTTTTTAATAAATCATGTGAAAGTTCGCTAAAAACATAATTTTTCTGTGGATTTTTCACTTTTAAGTAATTGCGACTTTTAACAAAGACAAAAATCATTCTCCTTAATTCGAAGTCTTCTATTTTCATTACTAGAATCTGGATAAGACATCTGTTGTATAGGTTTTGCAGTAGCGGATGTCTTTATATTTACTTTTAATAATTATATACTTTGGACTGACAAATGTCACCTATTCGAAGAGTAAGCTTATCAGAAAAAAAGAAAAATGATAAATAATAGCAGACTTCCGATAATACATTATCCAGTGGTCTATGAAAACTATATGTGGTGTTGGTGATACTCTCAGGTCAAAGATAGCCGAGAGATATGGACCATTTTCTCGAAAAGCTGTATTTCGATGTCCACGGTGTTTGCCAACCTACATTTTATTTTTCCTTACTTAAAAACTTTTATCTTAATTTTTCCACTCAATTAGTTCTTTCAACAGAAAAATACTGACTACAGACATTTTTTTTTTTTTTTTTATATCCATGACTATTATAGAAGTTTTTGTACAGATAATTGAGTCATAAAACTTCCTCATTATTGTTGGAATCAGATAAAGTTATGATTTTAAATTCGGAGGTAAATAGAATGCAAAATATGTTGGATTTACTCATTTATAATTGAGAGAAAATTATTACTACCAATGGAGCGGTCCCTCTTAATTTTTGTACCTCTCTGCCAGCTGCTCCTGGGCCAGTACTATGACACCCGCCTTCAGCAAACCTAGCCCACTCTCTTATAATGGCTATACGGTAAAGAAAAGGTCAAATTTTATTTATATATTTTTAGATATGAGTATGTTATATATTGTATTAATATTGTAAATAAAGATACAAGAGGTAGGGGAAAAAAAGTCAATAGATTACAATAAACCGTTCCTCCACAGTAACTTCCTATAAGGGGGAAACCTAGTTTTACAGCAATCAGAACGTCTTTGTGAATTTTATTTGACATAATTCAATATCACATCTCAATCAGTCGACCTCTGAGCTCCTTCAAATAAGACTGCAGCAGACAGCAAATCTTTCCATATTGTGCAATCTCTTGTGAATTCCAGAATCACTTCTATTCCCAAAGCCTCTTATCTAGTTTTCTTGGAATATGAGTTATTTTCTTCTACTTAAACCTTCAATTCAAAAATGAATACAAGTTTTATTCATTTCTTTTATAGGTGAATATATTTTTGAGTATGTATTTTCCTTTTATTGTAATAAACCCTATACCATTATTTAAGTTTATTTTATATTAGTTAAAGTTACATATGAAAAGCAATAGCACATGTTTAAGTAAAATTCTAAATTTCCCATTAAATGTGTTAAATCTAATTATAGAGAAGTTAGTTTTATGTTTTTGACATAAAATTAAGAATTAACGTAGTATTATGAAACAAAAATAATATTTATTTGTATCATTGTTGGTATCCTAGAATAACGTTTGTGAAATTATTTTCCTGCTAAGCCAACATTAGAAGTTTTGAAACAATCATACAAGGCCCTGAGTTTATGTCAAAAGCAGTGTACAATAGAATTATATAATTCTTACATTTCAATATTAATTTTTTTCTGAATGTGATAAAGTAGTTCCATAGATAAAGTAAAAATATACATATAGTAAACTGTATAAGGATCTGTTGTATTTTTTAAAAATACTTGAAGTGTATTTATTAACAAATATATAAATTACACAACACGGAGGCACGGTTATACGGAGGTACTGCTATACTCATCAAACTATTATCTTTATCTTTAATATAATATTACCTATATTAATGTGACCTATAATATTATGTTATAATGTTATATCTGTATACATACTTTTAACACGGGATAAACAGTCCACAACCATCACACAAATGATTCGACGTCACATTAGTTTTGTTGGGGTTTATTGTCCCCTGAGGTATGTGCTAACAATCACGATGTTTATTAATTTTTTTAACGTCAAATGCTTTATATTACAACGCGACTGTAACGCTAAAGATCAGAATTGGGTTCAAGACTACTTAATCCAAATTTATCGAATCTATCTATTCCACAATCATTCATTAGACCCACACGCCTTTCTTTCCAATCAGCTTAGTTTTTCAATTCTAATATCTTCGAAAACTTGTCAAACAAAAAGCTGGTTGGTGTACTAGCAAACGCAAAGACAATATAAAACTATGAATTTGGATTTAGGGCACAATTTCCAAACATACATCAACTACACAGAATAGCGAACGTCATATTTTTAACTGGCGTATTTCTGGACGTTACTTAACTATTTGGTACCAGTGTCTTCTCTTCTAGCTTGAGGCAACCTTTCACCTACTTATTATCCCCATTCCAGAGATTTTTCTCTGTTTGACGTAGGTCAGAACTTTCTGGAGGCCGTTCGTAATAACTTAAAGCACTGGTACGTGACTGCAGTTTCCACAAAACGAAATCTTGACTCCTCATCATGATTAGCATGATGGTAATAGTAGTAAATAGTAGATAAACCCCTCCCTCTCATGTCAGAAATGACTGGAAAGGAAGTCATAAAAAAAAAAAAAAAGCAAGAAAGAAAAAAAAGGGCCATCTTATTAGGTATACTCCAGCAGGAGTACCCCAAGGTTTAGTAATCTTTCCTCTGCTCTACATAACATATCTAGCAATTCCAATATTTTTGCAGCGACCTATGGAGATAACCCAGCAATCCTAACAATATTTACAAATCCAACAATTATAACTTAAACAGAAATACCCTTACTTACTTACAGAATCCAATCTGAACATATGCATCACAAATATTTGGGGCAGTAAAAAAAGATTCATATTGCTTACCTAAAAAAATCTTTCAGGCAAAATATTCAGGAAAATATAAGCTCTTTCTGGTGACAGAAAATAAATTAAAATACACACTAAACACGCCTGAGAATGTGCCGTTTGATACTGCTCTCCCTCATACCTCTCATAACATTTTCATAAGTAGCGCATCGAATTCACTGATTTCCACCTCAATTGACTGGTGTGAATAAAGTTATGATAATGTATAAATCAACACGATTACTTCTCGTAAAATATGATAATAATAATAAAGTATGTTTATCTTTAATTTAATGCCAATTCGAAAGTTTTCCAATCTTTACCAACTCTAATTTGTCTTTGATAAATTTTTTTTCACATGGATTCACTATGAAATGAATTTGAAGTAATGACCTCAGTAGATACATCAGTATATGCACTTTAATTTGAGATTATCATGTAATTGATATAAATTACTCATAGGAATATATGCAATGAACAACAACATGCAAAAAGAGATATAAAAACAACAACAAAAAATCTGATAAACCAACATCAAACTTACATGTTAATTTATGTATACACTATACATGCGCGACCTCAGTCCATTCCTTCATCAAAAAATTATTATAAGGATTTAAAAACACAAATAAAACTTATTATACACACTTCTTCATGACACAAGTTATTTTATCATGTTTTGATAATTTCACTGAATCAATTGTTCAATGAAATTTACTGGTTTGTTTGTTTGGTCTAGCTTAAAGGCGTAAAACCATATGGTCATCCTATGATTGGTTATAATAATAAAGCTATAAAC
>NW_027112476.1:131291-152853 GCF_000696795.3 Halyomorpha halys | reverse complement strand
TATATATATTATTGTATGCTTATACACCAACAGCTAAAATAAAAATATGAATCTGATAAGATGTCAAAAAATAAATCATTCATTCATTATGTTGACACTACCTTCTTAGTATAGTGTCAATGTGAATAGTACACAATCTTCTTTCCTAGAACTTTAGTATAAAATGATATTTTTTATAGTTTTATTAAATATTTTAAAACGATATGGGGCCACATTAATCAGATATTATACTCAACTAGATGTGTTGGGAGCACAATAACGTTTTTAATTATATTAAAATCAAAACATTTTACATGGAAGTGGTGTAAGAAATTTTTCTACTTGGTTCTAGATAATTCAGCATCTGACACAATATTTAATAGGTATCAATAAAATAAAAGTAGAAAACAAAACGTTAGAAAGAAAAAAATAAATGCAAGAATAAAGAATAACCAGAAACTCGTTTATCTTTCATCTGGTTATTCCAAAATCGAATATAATGCCAAAAACGATAGAAATTCTGTGCTAACTAATTAAAAATAATCCTGTGCATCTAACTCCAAAAAAAAGAGACACTTTTCGAACAATTACTCTACTAATAATTTATTAAAATGTCAAGTTAAATCGTGTCTATGCTTAATTAATATTATAGATGAACATAAAGTTAAATGATATGGAATCAATTTGTACCCCAAAGATAGAGAAAAGCCATATCATTTTTCTGAGTAATCATATTATCTAAAGGAAATAGTTTTCTTATTCAAATCATTTTTCGTTTGACGTGAAAAGTATTGCATTTGACATTGAAATTCGGTAATTATTCGAGTTTCTTAAATTAGTTTTTTTTTTTTTTTGTACAGTAGTATATAAGCTTAGATGAGATTCTACTAAGACACTTTAGCACTTCACGCCACTATTAGAACAACGTTCATCCCAAAGCAATCATGAACAGTTACATCGTCTTCTTCGCTGTGGTGGCTGTCGCCTCTGCTCAGATGACCGGCATGGGAGGTTTGTACAATTCATAATTATTTTATTGTTATGTTATTGCCTACATTTTATACGTTCAAAAATATATTTTTCAAAATAAGAAGGTAAACTGACAAGAAAGGAATAAAAATTTAAAAATCAAATATTAATCCGAGCGAAATATTTTAACTGTGAATATTTGTTTTATGCGAATGATTTACAACCGAATTTATAACGTAATAATAATTATTTTGACTAAACTACATGACTGGACAACTCATTGTTTTTAAGTACGGAACTGATTTAGAAGGTCTCTAAGTCATCTGTTTTTTCGATGTCTGAAGGGATAATTGAAATTAGATTGGGATGTAATATATAAAACTAATGAGTTAACACTGTGAAACCAATAATGTTAAAAAAATTAAAGAGAGTATTTTTGTATAAAAAAAATATTAAAATTTAGAATTATAAAATATTTCAAAACTGCATAATTCACCAATTCATATGACATGGGTTATCTTGTTTTCCAAGCCCTTCAGTTAAAGTCGCGTTGATAAGGTGAAATTTCGAGTTTTTTTTTTTTATAAATCTAAAATTAATTATTACCTACGAGTGACATCAATCTGGATTCCATACTAGGTACTTGCTATGATGTTGAGCATTATCAAAGAACTTTGACAAGATGAAGATTCACGACAAATAATAAATCTGTATACCTAATTTAAAAAAATAACTTTCAATCATTAAGACTCTCGATAATTTCAGGAATGAACATGAATTTCAACCTCAGTACACCACAGGGTATCCTGGGTTTCCTGAACATGGAAGGAATCAACCCTAACCAACTTATCACTCAGAATTGCATCGCCAACGGTAACTCGGTAAGAAAATAGTGCTTCAACACAGAGTAACTATAATTTAATTACGGCATGCTGAACCTTGATTCTATCTTATTACAGTGCACACCTGGTGGCCAGCCATGTTGTCTTAACCCCGTGTTCGACTGCCTCAATAACGCTGGTTCCAATCAGTGCTTAGTCGTTCCAGGACATGTCAACCACTTGGCGGAAATCAGGCAGATCGTCCATACTGCTGGAGTCACGACGCAGAATCCCATCCTGTAATCCGTTTTTACAACAGCATTTTTTCAATATTTTTTGACTTTACAATCGAAGCAACTATGGTTGTGTATAAAACGTGGTGAAATAAAAGACATTATTTGAAAAAATACATACATTTACTTAATCTTAATAATCCAAACATCTTTTTGTCGTTTATTTCTTCCATCATTTGCATTACTCTAGACTATTTTTATTCCAGAAAAAGTTACCTCCATTTAAAAATAAAGCGTTAGATCATTCCTAAGTTCTATAAAGAATATATCATGGAAATAAAAAAAATGTTTGTAGGTACAACTTCAGGAACTCTGTAGGTATTTTACGATCAGGAGTCCTTCATTACATGTTGTTGTTGGTAAAGTTCTTATTCAAAATGTGTGAGCAAAAAATCAAGGTTGAACTGAGGATATACAGTTAGATAAGTTACTAACAAATGTATTTTTGATACCAACCCCAAATTCTTGAAGGGATAAATTCTTGTTAATATGTCAAAGTTGAATAGTGTACGTAATAACTAAAACTAAGTGTAGTAGGTCTCATATTAGCATATGATGGCTTGTCTGTTAGAACAGTTGTCTCGCTACCGCTGTAACGTTTTCTTGCCACTTCGCTCGTCCAGGCCGAGTTGACGTATTGGTAGACGAAACGCTGAAGACCATGATATTGCTTAATCGATCCAACATCTCGGCCAAAGGAGACTAGTCAACTAGTTCCCGATTCAATCGCGATTTTAGGAAGTCAGGTATGGACGTAAATGCCGCAGTGGGATTGCTCTAAAGTAAATCCAGGATACGTTTTATATTTTATAATAAAACGATAGTATAAATAATTGCTAATACTATATAAAATATTTGTTTTCAGAGCTTCTAGGGCACATTATACAACATATTAAACATTTTGGAATGACGAACTAAAAGCCTTTAATATGACCCCTCGCCATCATCACACCGCTGCCACAGTTTTTCCGTTGCTCTTAGGCTCCCTGGAACTCTTCGTGCGAAAGGCTTTTAATGGACGCGCCTTCCCGGCGCGACCCCTATCGGGTCTTTGTTAACTCAGTGATATAAAATGAAGTTGCTGGAAGCTACGTCGGGACTTTAGGGTGGCCACGGAAGTCCTGTCATGTTGAGTATCTTATGTCATGATCGGACGGGCCTAACTGATGATGGTGTTAGCCTCTTTGTCCATGACGGTCTGAGAATTAAAAATCTTTTTGAACCCCTCTCTCCCGATACTCCTCACCTAAAATGACTGTGGAAATTTCCTTTCTCTCATCTCCCCTTATCTATTCTTCAGTACACCGTCCTTCTAATATCCGATTCGGCCCTAACTTTGAATCCTAGCTTTTCACATCCATTCCTTTATACAACAATGTGACATGCAGAGATTTTAACACTTAATTATTCACTAATTCTCGAGATAAATCATACCTTGTAGAAATCTTCCATTAAACCTTAATATTAATTTTAAAGGAATACCGCACCCGGTCAAAAAAACTCAAATAGTAGAATTATACTATTTTAAAATAGTATAATTCTACTATTTGAGTTTTTTTGACCGCACCCGGACCATATTCCTTTCATCTTTACACACGGTCAATCAATAATGTTCCACTTAATATTAATTGTATACATATTATTTAAATATTAATTAAAAATCCCTATAAATTACCTTTTATAAAAATTTATTTTTATACATTTACAGATATGCGTCGCTCCCTACATCTGATCCATATAATTTTATATTTTCAAATTTAAAAGCAACTTCTTAAACTATAAGTGAACCATTTAGGGTCGCAAAGTTATTTCTGACTTCTGATGATCTATTTGACTTGATCTTTTTCTCGTGCACTTGTTTTAAGTAATATTTCAGATAAAATTTCACGATAATAATTTTGAACCAGCATGGAATGCTCTTTAAAATATTTTTGCACATCTATACTATTTCAAACTATCTCCGCTCAATGTGGTAGCGATTGACTTCAGATTTTAAATTTATCAATTTTTGACCATCAAATTCTGTTGTGTAGATCTCGGTTTGGAAGTCTGAGGGGTACAAAGGTTCTCTTACACTTAAGACCACCACTACCCATTAGTAGATTCAGGAGATTAGGGCCCATTTAAGCGCCTTCGTGTTCAATAATAATAAGAAAGGCCTAACGAACCCGAAGGTTCGATGCCGATACCACTAAACGCTCTCCGCATATATCCTTCCAGTGATGCCCATCCATACCCAATTCCACTAAATCTGTTTTAACGCAATCCTCCCATCTACGTTTCGGTCTACCCCTCGGTCGTTTACCCGTTGGTTCAGTGTTTATTAACATTTTAGGGATCCGCCCGATCCTTCCGTATTTACCAAGAAAAATTATTTTAAAATTACCAATAAAAATCATAATTTCTGTATGAAAGACTTTAATAGGATGAATTTTCTTGCAAAAAGATCAGAAAATAATTTCCAAAGCCCGCTACAAAAACCTGGCTTAGTAGTCTTTAAATAAAGTTTAAACCTCACTTGAAATCTAAATCAACACTTTTGGTTCAAGCAATATGTCCACATTTGCTTTGATGCATGGTTTGGTAGTATTGTTGCTTATAGTCATAACATTAGCTGCCATTTACAGGTAATAAATTACCTGGCATTTTATTTCTATGCTTTACAATCCTTCTATGTTTTAAGAAAGGTTAAAAGCAAATCTATTCTAGAGGACTTGCTTTGTTTCATTTTTGGGAGATTCTCAAGTAATAGACAATTTTTAAGTTCCACATGAACCGAAAGGTTTCCAAGGTACAATATACATTTCTGTTGGTCATAATATGGCCTCAGGAAACATTTCTTGCGTATAGACAGAATGAATTAATTATTTTAGAATGATTAAATAATACTCTACTTGCCATGTACATTCCAATTCTCATTGTTACCCAGAGCAATATCATTACATCCGTATATATCTGAACTTTATTTTTACACATTTTTTGAAAATAATTGTTTACTTTATTCGAGTCATAATTAAATGTTTACAAAAAATATTTAACTAGTTAGGATATTTCAAGCATGTTTCATGTTAGGATATTTCAAAATATTTTGTAGAAAAGATTTTTTTTTTTACTACATTTATTATTTATTGATAAATATTACAATCTGCCACAACATTGTTGGGAAATAAGTAATAGTGATAACTGATTACATTCATAATAGAATAAAATAAGAACAAAAATACATAAAAAATTTATGAAATCTTTCTCTAAATACATACAAACAGAAGGATAAAGAAAATAAACATAGCAGAAAAGAATAACTGTCATAGACAAAGGAAAACTTAAACTAAAAACATTAAACAGAGGAATTCCAATGATTTCCACGATTCAAAAATGTGTGCCAGCCCGGAAATTCATAACTTAACCTTGGTCACTGCATTCACTTCTATTCCTTTCGTACAAGCAGGTTGGTAAGGAAAATAATAGCTTACTAACTTTTGAATTAATATTGCAGTATCTTAACGTTTCTTAAAAAAATAAATAGTTTATTGTGATTAAATAACAATATTCTAATGAAATAAGATCATAAAATTAATATTTGAACAACAATTCAATATTATGCGAATTTTAAAGCTTAATTTACCTATGTCGTGAATTTTTAAGACCGCATGGCCATGACATCTATTTGGCCAAGATAATGGGTGCAAATGCACAAATTAAAATTTTATTAATATATTATTCGTTTTACTTTGTAGAAGGTTTTAGCCAAGTGCTTAATTAAGATTTTTTTTACAATATTTTTAATTTAGTAGATGAGTTTCTTGTAGAAATAGGGAGCTGACATTCGCCGCCGTATGAGAATTACCGTTTTAGGCTTTCCCTGAAACATTTAGTTATTTATAATTATTCAAATGTGATGCAGAGTTGCGAAAGGCGCATATAATGCATGCAAACGGATTCAGTGACATATATCGACAAGGCCTAGGATAAGGAGTAGTATAAAAGAACCATTCCTGTAACCATAGCCAAATATAGCAAGATGATCTGGAAGCTTCTCGTACTGTGCTGCGTGGTGGTGATCACCCAGGCCCTCCTCCTGCCGGGGACTCCCGGCGCACCACCACTTCCTCCTGGTCTCTTGCCTCCAGGGTTCAACATCACAGCTTTTGTTCAGCAGCTCCAGCAGGGTGTGCCTCTTCCGCAGATCATACAGAATTTGGGAGGCTAGGTCCCGGAAAATGCTGATCGGATTACAACGACTTGACTCGAGATTGCTAATGGGCTCCTTACTGACAATAAATACTCTTTTATTGTGTAATTGAATGTTCAAATCAAGTATTAACAAAGAAACCTTATTGTCATTTTGTCAAAAAAAAAATATATTGTGTCATAAAAAAATAAATGTTCAACCGCCATGAATGCCGTAGATGCTGATTAGTTTAACTACCTGATAACAGTCCTCAGTATTTCTGAACGGCATTGGGCATAATTTTTAGAATTAGTTCAAAATAGCGTCCTTCCACAAAGAATGCTTACATTGATAAATAATTCACCTATCTTTAACTCTACTAAAGTTTAACACACACAACGCAACGGTGGCTGTGGGTTGTGTTGAATAATCGAAAGTAACCATATGTGGTCTAATGAACAAATTGAATAATTAAAATTCTTATGAAAAACCTACCACGGAAATAATCCAGCAATATAAAACCTTCAGTTTCTTCTGGAGAGTTTATAATCCGTTCCAAAACTTAAAGCTCATGAAAAATAGCTACTCAGTGTTATAGAGTTAATTTGAATTTACAAATAACAAGGTAGCTAATTTGTTCCCTGTGCCTAATCATTAAATTTAGAATTTCTCGATTTGAACTTTTACCTGCAAGAACTTTTAGATCTTACAAATTTATCTTTACAACTACAAAAACGCACAAACAGAGAATCAAGTAAGTAACGACACAAAAGTAAGTAAGTAAACTTTTAAACGCAAAAATTATTTGTTTAAATATTATTTTCATTTATTTTTGCTATACATATTTAGGAAATATATTGGGTACAAAATATACTGATATACGTTGTGAAAGGTTAGTACTAGACCATATACTGAGTATAAATAAACTCAATAGTAGGGTTTGATTTAAATCCATTAGTCAATAATTGTTGACAATTAGTTAGTAAATGTATTATTTATGACTTAATTTATTGTTGAGGATAGGTAGTTTTCCTAAATGTATAATGTATTTGGATGTATAATGTATAATGTATTTATATATTGTTTCCAGTTTCACCAATGATTTATTTTATTGTAAATTAAATTTTCATTTACCGAGTTTTCTCTACAGACAAAATCTAATAGAATAAATGTAAAACATAAACGCATAAACGCGAAACAAAAGCCTATCAAAAACAATGTTAAAACCTGGTATTCCCAGTTGCATAAGAATTATTTGAAAACCAACCAACTTACAATTAACAAAATTTATACATTGCCGATGTTTGGTAAAATGGTGGAATTCTACATTTTTTATTTATTTATTTTTTTATAACACACTTAAAGTTGGTAAACTGTTTTTAAAAAAGTAGAAAATACACTAAAAGACAGAAAATAATGATTAGTATCTTTTTTTATTTATACTTTTCACTGTACATCTTAATTTTATTTTATTTAATTTACTTTGCGAATTTTTGTAAAATATTTTGTCATAATCATATTTAGCCATACCTTAGTTTACTTTTATTTTATGTTACATATTCTCTTACTTTGTTACATTATTTTAGTTGTTGTTAATTGTTATCTTTTTTTAGCCCTGATGAAGCCCTGGCAACGTGCGGTGAAACGCTGGCCTATAATAAATAGTTTTATTTGTGTTTGAGTTTTTTTATGCGCACCCGGATCACCATCTTTTTATATACTCTGTGTGTAGTATCAATCAACGATCTTGCAATAAATATATTATGTGTTTTTCATCCAAATAGGAGCATAAAACTGGATCATAGGATCCAAAGTTTAATAATCAGCTAAATAACAAAATATGCTCTTCTAAAAATTGTTGGATTCACCATTTGTACAGAACACTGAAGAAAAGTAAGCACATTGAATCATAAAAGAAATTATAAACCTTGTATTTTCTTACCATTCTAGCTGTGTTTTCGGAATATACTTTGATACTACTTGGTTCGGTGAAATATAATTATAATTGTACCTCATTATTTTTTTATATTTGTTCAACCCCAAAAGAATTTCCAAATCATAAAGTACAAAATATGCTGAACATCGTTCTCCTTTTTTTCCTAAGATTATATAAGTAATAATAAAGGCTGCTTTACTTTCAAAGTTTCAATTTGCTTTTTATCTACAGAAGCTACGGTTGAATTTAATGAAACCAATCTTCTCAAAAATTTCACTCTCATTTTACATTTTAGACATCAAAGAACAAATTTAGTTCCATATCTCTGTCTGTCTATCGATCTGTACGTAACATATTACTCGATTCGATGTAGATAGTTTTCATGAATGTTGGTGGTTGTTTCCCAGATGAATTAGATATTTATTTAATCAAATTATACTAGGAGCTTTTGTTTACTCATGCGCAAATATAGTTTCCTTGACATACATATATTTTGAAAGCTTTTCGACTGATTTCGGGCTAAGTTGGAGAAATGTTGGAGATTGTTGTAAAATGGGTCTAATTAATCAATTTTAACAACTTCCTGGGTGGAAGTTAGTGGAACTTGAAACAGTTCGTTCAGTGGATTTTATTCTCAACCGACAAATAATTAACATAACATAAGGAGCTATAACAAATAAATAAAAATAGTGGGCATGATATACTGACCTCTTTCCTTGGCAAGATTTTTTTTCCTTTATGTATAATAGGAATAAAAAAAAATTTAAATCTAGAGAGTTCTTGTTTTTTTTTTTTGGTAATTGCCTACATCAAATAATTCCATTCATGCATATTTATTAATAAAAAACATAAACATTTGAGATTATAACTAAGATATCTCGGAGATAGTGATATTATTCCCAAGACGACGGAGCTCTAAGGAGAAAATCTCCTCTAAACAGGGCTGGGATCGGGGTATGATTAAAGCAGAGCCAGGGTCTGTAGGGCAGCAGGGGGGAGGCTGTTACATTTATGAAAAATACATGAGGGGGGCGCTGACCGCCAGGAAATGAGTTTGTTCCCGGCAGGAAAAAAGAAAGCGAGTTATTTCCACTCACAGGGATGAAAATTTAAACAGTCCATATTTTCGGAAATTCGACCATCATTATAATGTTTGTAATTAATGCGTCTAACGATTTAAGTAGCCACTTTCTTAATCCATTAATTAAACGTGTAATTCTATCTTTTATTACCAAATGAATAAACCAAGTTACATTAAATATATATTTCAAAAAGTAAATAATATCCAGAGAAGCTACCTACATAATCCCATATTAATTTTATCCAATTCCGTTCACTACTTTCGTTGCACTAATCTATTTTCCGACCGATTCTGGACAAAATTGAAGGAAGGTTGGGGAATGGTCTACTATTTATTTTTAAATGGATATTTATAAATTTATCTATATATGTGTACAGATTTAGTATCACAGAAAAAGAGCCACGAAGAAATGAAATCGATTCATGGCAACCCTAAAAAAATAAAATAATCTTTTTCGGGTATACACATGTCAACGAACAAAATGGGAAATTTGCTTAAAAGCACAAGATGTAACTCCAAGAACTGTGAATGAAATCCTATGTACTCAAGCTCAAAAACACTAGGTTACTTTTTTTTTTCTGTATTTGTATGTGTGTACGTATGATTTGTGATGGTAAAATTTATATGTGTGTACCCAAGAGAAGAGATAATATAATAGATTTTTTTTTATTTTTTTTTGTTTTATTTATAGTTTATTAAATTTATTTTTCTCCATTAAAAAGAGAATATATATATTTTATGTACAATATGCAAATATATAGATTTTAACAAACTAAATTAGGTCAAAAACAAATTTAAATATATTATATAAGTTCATATTTTTTCGAAGCATCCTGAAAAATCCTATAATATAATATTACTATATATTGTCTTTGATCATATCTTTATTTAATTATGAACGTGTGTGTGTGTGTGTGTGTGTGTGTGTGTGTGTGTGTGTGTGTTTTTTTTTTTTTTTTACGAGGGTCGGTGGAAATCTTCAAAAGACACGGATAGGCCCGTACCTATCCGTGTGTGGGATTTTTACCCACTAAAACCACCGCCCTACACCTGTTCATTCCTCTCCACGGGACCGCCGCTAGGCATTACTTCATGGAGGGAAATGGCTGAGTGCCGCCTCGCATTCTTCGCATGGTTTTCACGTTTTCATGCTAGTTACGTCTTCTTGCCCTCTCTTCCTCTCTCAGCCTCTTGAGAACGACTGTGGTGAATCTCTTCACTGCATTCCAATGCTGGTCTGAGAGGAGCATATAGCTCACCAAGTTTTCTGGAGTGATGCGTCCTCCACACTCTCTCTCCAATTCACTTCTTTCTACCTCAAAGCGAGTGCAAGTGAAGAACACGTGCTCTGCGGTTTCCTCGACAGTCTGGCATCCAGGGCATTCTGCGGTGTTATCCAGTTTGAAGCGGTACTGGTAGGCTCTGAAGCATCCATGTCCGGTCATCAATTGGGTTATGTAGAAATCCACCTCACCAAGCTGGCGACCATACCACTTGGCCACATCGGGTATTAACCTGTGAGTCCACCTCCCGGAATCTGCAGCCTCCCAACGCTGCTGCCACTGGTCGATCGTTATTTTTCGCTCTTCTTCTCTTGATAAGTGCAAGCGTCGTCCATAGTGCCTGCTTCTTTCTCCAACAAGAAGTTCCACAGGTTGTGTGTGTGTGTGTGTGTGTGTGTGTGTGTGTGTGTGTGTGTGTGTGAAAAACGTTTTGAATGCGTTTACAACTTTAGGAGTATCTGAAAGATGGAAAAAGTTAAGAAATAATTAATTTTTAGTTTTTGGTTGAATTTAGACTAGAGAAAAAAAGGTGGCATCCATCAACTAGTTACTCATTCGAAAATATCAATAATTAAAGAAATTATAAAATGATTTACTGTCCTATTTAAAATTCAAATATGTAAAAAGATGCTTTTCCAGGCAAATGTAATTATCAAAAGAAGAGAAGAGCTATGAAAAAAATAAATAAATAATTTTTTATCACATTTCAAAGTCCATCAAGGGCTATTTTAAGGATGGAAGATTAAATTAGGAAATTAAGACAATAAGGGCTATTAAGTATTTCCGATATTAAGGAAATAAAGTCTAAGAAAAAGTTCAGAAATTTAGGCGGTAATGACTCCGAAGTGGTCGATGCCTTGAAATAACAATAAAAAAAAAATGTTGGTATTACGGGACTGTATCAAATAATAGTATATAGTATTGCCAAACAAATTATATCATAAATTGATAACAATAATAATATTAAGTTACCCAAACAACTTATTTATTAAATGGGAGATATTGATTACTTCACTAAGTACGATGGCCAGTAAAAGTCTAAACTGCTTGGCCGAGTGTCAATTCCCAGCATCGTTTCGGCAATGGGTCCGACCAAGCAGACCCATCCCTCAACCTCCTCTCTTTAAGATTATATGCGTGGTAGTGGAACTGCCATAGCAATAGAAGAAGAAATATTACAGGGAGTAGCTATTAATGTCCGGCTAGGGTCAGCCAGTTTGTAATGTGGCCTTTATCTTGGACCATGTTTGCACTCTCTTAGGGAACTCGAGGATCGTAGAACTTTCGCCACAGCCGTTAGTTCAGCTTATCGTCTGATTTATATTTCTTTTACAGAACTGCTGAATCCGAGAATGCGATAGCTGATTTTCCATGACATGAAAATAAAATAGCCACCATAAACATCCGTTCTGTCGTACAGAATGGGTGGTAAATCGAGTTAAAAAATCATTAAAACAATTAAGAGCATATTATAGTTCACATATGAGGTGTAACTCAAATTATTTTGATGAAATTCATTTCGAAATCCACTTCGTGCGAATGATGAAATTAATTTTTAACGAAAATTAGATGTTATTTTTTAAGAGCTGATTTTAGGTCAAATTTATTCTATAAATATCAAAAGGTGGTTATATAGCTCATCTAGCTGAATAAGAATCAAAATTAGAACAGAAAAAGATATCAATTTTCCCAAGTTTTTGTAGGAACAGCTCTGATTCGAGAAAACACCAGTTCTTTAATCCTTTCCTGATTGCATTTCAATATTAGTCATTCCCAATTTCTCAATGAACATTCCCAATGATGGCTTTTTATGCAAGATCCGTTATGCTAGAATAAAGGACAAACTTAGAAGACTAGATAGAAAGCGATTCGTATCATTAAAGTTTGCATTATATAGATAAAAAAAAGATAACAGTAAGTATGAAAGAGAATAATGATATTCTTGACATGTTTAAAAATATAGGTACCTCCAATTAATCAAGAAAACTGTATACATTTAGAAACAATAATAATGGAAATCAATCGGAAGAATTTTCCAGAGGCATTTATCTATCAATAATGTGAATTAAAAATGGACGAACATTCCTGAGCCTGTTAACCGAAATAGAATACTCTCTAGTTTGACATAATTGTGCGTCTCATTGAGCAATGACAATAAAATAATAGTATATTATAAAATAACAAATAAATCTAATTTTACATAAAGTAATGTATTCATTAACCTAAAAAATTGTTTGATGAGATGAAAATAGAAAAATATCCTCTAGTTTGAAGATTCTGTGCCAGCTATATTAGTATCTTGTTATGTGCTTAATTTTTATTGATCTAATTAACAATATAAGATAAACCATCTTTTTGAAATAAAAAAAAAAATCTAAAATTTTGTCAGGAATTAATTTCACTAATTTATGAAGATATGTCATATTGATATGTTTGATACATGCAAGCAGTCTCTGTTTCTATGTAAATGGGCCATATTTTTAAAAATCGACTGAGATGTACTAACTTTATGACCTTGCTAGTCAAGTGAGGAGGAAAACCTAACACCCTGTAAAGTATAGGAAAATTCAATTGAAGAATTGATTTGGGGGGATTTAGTTCTTTCAAGAGGGGATTTAAATGAAACTCATCGCCAAAAATTACTGCAACGGCCTCTGGTAGATCCAAAATGAGTTATAAGGTTATTGAACTGGCTAAAATTAACTTTAAATCATCAATAACTTTATTGAAGTTTTCATTGAATTTATCAACGAGCGAAGACATATAAATGACAATATCATCAGTATACATAAAATATTCAGCTGGTTTAATTATTAAAGATATTTCTGACATATAAAAAATAATGAGTAGCGGTTCTAAGAAAGATCATTAGCGATACCCAAAATAATGGAAGAAATCCTGACATGGTCTCGTCACTACCTATCACAGGAAGTTCTTATTTGAAAATATATTCATAAATAATAGCACTGCAATATGAGAAAATTTAAACAAAATTAAATTAAATTTTATTGTATACTCGATCAAAAATATTCTTAAAAGGCAATGAAACAAGAAACCTTAATTATGTTGTTTAAAAACTTAGCCAAGATCGAAAACCAGACTCTTATTAATAAAAAAAATCGTTTGATTTAAAAACAGAACTATTTAGTTATATACAATACATACAAGAACTCAGAGATATCTTCCAGCCCTGCGAAGATGTTTAAAATATTGAGGACGACATGAGGTAAGACTCTTTCAACATATTTCCAAGGTAGCTTATCGAGAACTACCTTTGCATAGCTATAATATGTATTTATATTCGATTAGTAGAATATTTTATAACAAAATCTAAGCTAATTCAGGAAAAGAAAAAAACATTAGAGTTTCATTTTGTTGAATATATTTCCGAAGCGATCTATATTTAAATCAGGAGAGACCGATTTAGACAAGGGGTTAAGGAAAAACTATTTAGTAATTTAATAAACAGTGTATATTATGATCATAAAATATTATTTTTCAAAATTTTGACTGAAAATTGTTTAAGAATTTTTATTGTATATACTACTATTTCTTCGCCGCGTATCTCAGGCCCTTAGACTGTTTCCTTAGAGCTTGAAGTCAATATTGTCGTCTATACGGAATTGAAATTTTGCTAACTTTGCCCAAGTATATATATACATTTCATTTGTAGGGCAAAGTTACCAAAATTTCAATTCAGTATCAGACGATAATACTTACCGGAAGACATAAATATGTGCTTCTAGCTCTAAGGGAACGTATCGAAAGGCCTGAGAAACGCGGCGAAGAAATAATGGTGTTTGTGAAGGAGGACCCCTGGTATCAGCGACTCAATGGCCGCAATTTGTAGCGATTGAGGGTGCCAACAAAAAGTTAATCCCCCGAGCCATGCCCTTGAATGGGTCCTCATCGGCCAATCCGCTTTGAGGGTCCGCGGCTGAAATTCTGTATCTAACGAGTACCATGCTTCGCCTCTAATTTCATCTATTCACGTCAGCATCTTGTCCTCCTTTGAACCGATTTAATAATTTGCATGTTTGACTTGAGGGTGCATATTATTCGGGACTACGGTGCAAAAACCTTCTTCACCATGCTATGATGTTTGGTGCCAGCTGCATACTAAATTAAGCAAACTTTATATTTATAAAATAATTTTATTTGTAAAGAAATGCACACCAACGGTATAAACTGTCAGGTTTTTTTCACAATTAAGGGTAATCTCTCTATAGAGGCTAGGTGTGCCCAAGGAGAGCTCCCGAACCAAGAAGGTTAACGCATAGCTGATTAACTGGTTAAATAACAGTCTACAACAGCTGGATTCAAACAGGGGCCCGGGAGATTAGTGCATAGTGTTTTAATTATTGAGCTGTCCAGAACTCCTGTTATAACATAATAAACAGGTAATTCAATATAAAAAAAATACTATATTTCTATCATTTGTTTAAACGATATCAATGTTTATGAACACATAAAACTGAGAAACTAACATTCTCATTTTCATGAATGTTCTTCTATTTTTTCCAATTCAATAATTGGTGACACCATAAATTAACGAGTAAAACAATAAAATATTATTAATTTAATATATAGGCATTCACCAATAAAGAGCTTTTCAGTGCTTTTACAGAAATTGGTTTTAAAGGATAATTCTGTGACCCTTGCGGTGCATTGGACATAATAATGTCCGAATGGTGTGCACCAACATGGTAAAAAAGTGTGAATGGACTGAGTGTGGTGTAATCAGGAATAAATCCCCATTAATGGGGATTTCTGTTGATTATTTAAAAGATGAGGTTATGAATGAAAAATTGCCCATTCCACGAAATTGATTAGGCTACTATTGCATTTCATTTCGGCTAAAATAGAATTATTTGCATACAACTATCATTCTGTATATGGGAATATTTGAAAATGAGGTTTGATCAATCGAGTTGGTGTTTGATGCCTTTAGCACAAATTGGATGCACTGTATGAAGTCTGCCAAGAATGCAAGTTCCTCACTGTTTTCATCACAATTATTTATTTATTTTATTATTACGTATACAATGGCTCTACATCCCTTGAAGGGCTTCAGCCTCCGAAATTATCTACAACCACTTGCTACTGGCCCCAAACTAGGGAAATAAACTTTTTTTTTTTTGTTTCTACACTACAAATAAAAACATGAAATTGAGTTTTCATTATCTGTTTAGTTAGAGAGTGCCTTATTTCATTAAAACAATTTTTGTATGTTTTTTATTTCTTAATACCAAATCGATCTGGTGAGCCTTAACCCGACGGCACTCGCACTATCTAGAGTTACACAAGCACACGCATATGCCTCTTAGATACTAACAATTAAAATGTGGTTTTATATCTATTTATCCTTTACAATTATAATAACAGAGTATTATAATTAAGTTTTAAAACAATACAGCTTAAATGCTTTTCAAAAAATGTAGCTAAAATGTTTTATGTTATTCTTATTGAAGATAATTAATATTGAGGAGAAGATGGTTGGGGGAGCGGTCAATGAAAAACACAAATAAGTACGATTAACTTATTTGTGTTTTTCATTGACCGCACCCCCAACCATCTTCTCCTCATTTATCATCCACGGTCAACTATCTCTCATAATTATAATTATTATTATTGATGAGAGATAATTGACCGCGGATCAACTTGTGGATGAGGAGAAGATTGTTGGGGGGTGCGGTCAAAATATAACACAAATAAGTTGCAATAACTTATTTAATCGTGCCAACGTTTCGGCCAGAATTTTTAGCCTTCATCAGGGCTAAGAACAAAGAACAAGATAACACGACCATTGATTACAAAAAATAAAATGTAAACAGAATGACATAAAGTAAACAATTCTCCCCAATTATTTACTTGATGTCATTATGTTTATATTTTATTTTTAGAAATTTGAATATCATCCTCATCATTGACGTTTATTTCAATATTATCAACACTGTCTACGTCAAAATCATCCTCAAATTAAATATCATCAGTATTATCATAGTCACTACAAACAATATTACACATATTCTTCAAATCTTCCGGGTTATTTAAATTGAAAACAGATTGGTTTGCCATTTCGGGTGTCAAAAATACTAACAGCACTACACGCACAGTATATATGAGATAAAATCCTGTTGACTGCTTGTCTAAAACTGCTCTAGGAGAGAATCTGGGAAAGGAAATGTGATTCAAGTTGGAGGATAGGTTCTCAGATTCTTTGTTGAAGGTACTAAGAAGTAGAAGCTACAGCATTAGTTTGTCCGCGCGTTAGTGGTTTCGAGAATGTGCAATGTGCAAGAGAGACATAGTGCATGTGCCGCCGGGTTTAATAGTAACCTTAACATTTTTTTTTTGTTGCAAAAAACACCTAGTTGTGTATGATACTTTAACGATTGAACAAACATAAATGATAAAGATCAATGATATAAAAACAAAATGATAATTGTTATGTAATTGAAGAATGAAAGAGAAATTCACAAATAAAACATATTATATTTATAAAATTAATAAAATAAATAATTGACTTATGCTGAAAAAATAATTTGAGAAAAGAAGAAGAAAAATATTACTAAAAAGAAATTTATATAGAGCTTACAGCAGGATTTCTTGCATCAGCCTCATCTTCAATCTTCGGGATGCAGTTGGATTTGAAACATTGTTAGGTACTCCACCTTTATCTACTGGTAGCTGGGAGTGACATTTTGTAAATCGTTTTCTGATGAAATCATCAATGAATTCCATTTATATAGTTCACTGTTTCTTATAGAATCAATCGCGCTTCTCAAGTCTTTATTTTAGAATGATTGCAATATAAAACAAAGGTTAAAGATCCGCAAACAGCACCCCATAGTGAATATATATATGTATATATTATTATTAATAATATAAATATTCTATAATACCGAATAACCATGGAATCTTTTATTATATTGCGTATGTGCTGTGGGATATCATAAAAGAAGAGGTCGGATAAAAAACATATATATACAATTATTGTATGACTGATTCCAAAATATATCTTGTAGAGGAAATTGAAATCAAGTCTTGCGGGAGAGAGAGAGTTCCTGAAACAGATTAAGACAGCAATTAATCAGCGTAGATTTATGTTGTTTCTACGAGGCACACTCACGGGGGCGGTTGTCTCAAGCAAGTTTAATATATTCAACCTTTCCTTCAGCAAACAAGACCAGCCATTAACTCCGGAAACCTGTACGAGTGAACCTCCACAGTTTTCCCTTTATCCACAGCTTTCAGACTAATGTACTTTCCCTCCCAGAACACTCTTGTCTTCCCGAAGTTGGGGGATACAATAGTTCATTATATGGATCCTGTGAGCTCTTTCTTCAGCTTAGCAAACCAATCAGCGAAAGCCATTCATCAAGGCTCTCCTCTTCCTCGCTTTATTAAAGGACTCAAGAAATATAATCCGATGTTGGTCAACAATGAAGTAACATATAAATTGTCCCTCTGGGTTGGAACATTTTTCTTTTATTTTATTTTTTTTTTTTTTACAAATTGTTAATGAAACCCAAAATAAATTACAAAAAGAATCAAAGGTCTTATTATATTATTCAGCACATAGAAAAAGTCGAGGCAAAACGAATAAGCGAGGTAAAACAGTGAATGTGAATATATCATATTTAGAGGACTTCTGCGGGAAACCATTTCAACTTCTATAGGTGACCAACAATTATTCTGATCTTTAACGCATAAATATGTGAAATTTACAATTTATGTACGATATTTAAACTGAATTGTGGCATACTGCTACTTATATGTTTTAAGTAAAAATTGTTTAAATAATTGATCTACTACTGAATAATATATATTATTATAATAATATAAACTATAACAAAATAGTATACAAGGACTCAATATTAACTAGTTTAAGTTTTTATATAGCTCTCACATAACGTGAAAGAGTACTTGGAGGCATGCTAGGGGAATCTCTACTGATTTTCAAGAAATCATTCAAATAAAAAACTAGTTTTAAAACCCACTTCCTTACGAAAAAAAAGCATAATATTAGGTTAGGTGCATTTGAAGCATTGGTGCGGCTCTGACTCATGACTCTGGTAGCGTTATAACAAATGAAGAGAGGCAATTCGCATTTGTGAACTATGCGGAAGAGGTAATTGTCTATTATTATAATTATGAATAGCCAATTATAAAATAAATACTACATTTAAAATTGAATTAAGTTTAGTACCTCGTTTTACCCTGCGTATGACATGAAGAGGAAATTATTTTATTTTTATTTTTTATATATACTAGGTGTAAACTACTTTCAACTTTCTTTGTATATAAATGTAGTTTAATAATCGACCAAAAAAATATAATAAAAAATCATTTATCCATTTTGGTTGTTGTAAGGTGCCAAAGCTTCCTGTCCTTCCCTCTTTTTTTGAAGAAAAACTTACTGGCGGATAATGTACGAAATTTTCATGTAGCGAGTTTATTATTTCATGTAGAGATTATTGAAAAATAAATGAAATATTTCAAAAATAAATTAAAACGATAATATACACAATATGGGGAAATATTAGAGGAAAAATGCTTAAAATTTATTTCTTCTTTTTTGTATTATATAAGTTTTTTTTCAATATCCCCTATTATGTATATTATCATTTTAAGTTTATTTTTTAAATATTCCTTTAATTTTTCTATATTCTTTAATTCAACATTATTTTCCAACGCAACGTATCTTAACCGTCAACCACCCTACCACCCCCTCTCTTAACTCAGCTCATGTCCTTGGCCGCTTCCCATCTGATGACAAGTATACTATCTTGTTCATTATGTTTCTTTATTCTTGATATTAGTCTTATTCTCTGTTTCTGTCTATTGTATGCCTGTATTTTTATATATTTTTTTTTTTATCTTTTGTCTTTTCCGTTTCGTAGAACCGAAGATATAGTTTATTTCATGTATGTTCATGTGGTATCCAGATATTTTTGAGACTTATTTTAGCAGAGTGTATTCAAAGGTAAGCTTATTCAAATAGAGAACATAAATGACCAAGCGATCCCAAAGAAAGCAGTTTTAGAACCGTAATACTGGCCAGACTTAGATAAATTGGATAAATGATAAGGTGCATCTTTATTTTGCAAACAAAAAGCAGTAAGTAGTAAATCCCGAAGTGTACACTTATACGGGCTTTAAATACACTTTTTAATCTGAACGCTTGATTTGATTACGAACAAGCCATCAGCAATTCAAAATAAACTTCATTCATCATAATTTTATTGGGATGTGTCTTAAGGAATCATTCATCACAGGAAAAACTTAAGCTTCGATTTATGCATTACTAAACGAAAATAGGATGCAAGCCTTTCAACCAATACCAAGGCCGTGGAAACATATTAGATAAATTATTTTATAACACGATTCTGTAAATGTGACTTATTCAACTGCTCTTGGATAAGTGTTTCGTGCCATCGGCCGCCTGACAAATGGGATACTCTCGGCCGAGCACCATAAAGGGATTGGAAAGACCACGACAAAAGGGGAAGTGATGATTGTGATTTATGATTTTATGGCTAGTGCACATCCGGGGGTGTCAGCTCTGTCTAAAGCCATAGTTCTTAAGGACCCATTGTCTGATTTTCTCTGTTTTTTCTATTCCTTTTTTTCTTCCATGGAAGACCTCTATACATCTGTAAATTTACAATCATTACTGATAAGTTTCATTATCCAGCCAACGAATCTTTAAGGTCAATTCAAGATAATATCACCATATATAAATCTGTAGCCTCAAATATTACCAATTATTTTTGATTAATGATAACAAGACAATACTTCTGAAGATATATTCGACCAACATTAAAGATATATTTTATTACTTGATAAACAGGATCCAATTACCTGGAGCTACAATTTAACGAAAACGTTAAAATGAGAAAATATATAAATAGAGCATAAGCAGAATTAAACTAGTATTACTCTCAAAATATATTTTTTTGTAAGAGCAAACAAGAGACAAGCTAAGTTTGACGTAAAATCTTTAAGAATGTTATGTATAACATATCTCTTCAATAGATTGTATTCTATACCAGGGTTATTTCATGACAACAATACATAGAACGAAGAGAAGTAGTCCTATAATTTACAGCACTGTCTTTATAAACCTGTATGTTTATTTCTAAATAAAATAAAAACTTTTTACTTAGTCAAATTGGTAATTATTAAAGCAGTATGTCTAGAATAGATCACAATGTTTTTATTGATTTGGCTTGATATTTGAGGACTGGCTACTCTCTTAGATGATAGGGTTGTGTACTTGCATCTGTGAATCCTAGTATATGCATATAATTATGTAATCTCCGCCGATATTTCCGCCGAAACAAGATTGTCTGTCACATTTTGGCCAAAGTTTAAGACAGTGTAATCGTACTTAATTACTGTTCTTATCATTTCACAAATAAAATAATCCATTCAAACTGAAAGATCTATTGGGGTCATGAGTGTAATTTGCATGACCTACTAAAAATAGAGGATAAAGTATGAAACTAAGAGAACAAAATGAGACAACTTTATAACATTTATTACCAACGTCAATTTATTTTCAAAAGTAGACAATTTTCATTCTTCATATAAATCAATTTACAAACTTATCGCTTCAACAAAGTTCTTTCCGAATCACAGGCACAAATTTGAAAATATCTCCTACCATTTCTCTTTACATAAACTTAACCATAACAAACAGTTATTTCTCAATCCATCTTATTATCAATCGACAATAATATAAATTCTTCGACATTATTTTTTTTTATTCCAAATTCCAATATTTTTTTCTTCCAAAAATTATTCTACAATGTAGTGACACATTAACAGCTATTACCAACATTTATTAACACCTAAAATTATGGTTTTGGTACATGTGATGTGAAATACTGGTAACACTAAAACTGTTAAACACATTAACATGTCGAATCAGAAGTATAGGCTGTATATTAAGGAAAGACAACAGTGACAATCTTTTATTAATTTTTTTAAAGTTTTTTTCTTATTAATTATTTAAAATTAA
>NW_027112476.1:99815-131187 GCF_000696795.3 Halyomorpha halys | reverse complement strand
AGCTCCTTACAACGATCACTTATCAAACTATATCATATTTTCTGGTAACCTTAACCTTTAAGTGAGCTGCCCTTGAGCAGCAAGTGAACAAGTTATCAATATACGAGACAGCATTTATACTTACTTATTAATATTTTTTATTTTTTTATTCATTATTTTATAATAAAATAGACAATTACTTCAATCGTAATTACAATCGTTACAAATAAGTACCATCAGAGATTAATAAACCATCAACAGTACACTTCAAAACAGTATCGAAAAGTCTTTTAATTTACAAACAAACGAAACACTTATCAATAGTTTTATGTTCCAGTTAAAGGAACCTTTAATATAGAAGTATTACAAACCAATAGAAGATAACACCAAGTACGGAAATATCCCGATATGTAAAACCTGGAATAGGTTTTTTTTTTTCACGTACCAACAATAATTACAACTTAGGTATGGGACTTGACCAGCAGCCCTATACAATATGATACAAATACAGCCAATAAGTACATTTATATATTTTCACAAATATAGAATCCACAGGCGAAGATCGGAGTGTTAGGGCAGAGGAGGGATCGAGCGTACAAGAACAACTATCGTGACTTAGAAATACTGAGCACTTTTTTTCTTGACCAGTGTAGGAGTGAAGTATTTGACATATTGCAGGTCTGAGGTAGCGTTCTGGGTCATGTGTGCTCGCAGGCAGGCTTCCGTGAACTTAGGGTGGATCTGAAATCATATTGAGGACAAAATTATATTATTGATAAATGTTATTAAAACAATAATCAATAAATAAAGGGCCTAATGCCCTTTATTTATTGATTATACACTAATACCTATTAGTGTTCAAGTATTAATTCATACAATGTAACGGAAAAAGATCAATAAAAGAAAAAACAAAACAAGAGAAAAAAAAGTAAATATTACTCACTAAATTAAAAGATACAAATGAAATTTAAAATAATAACAATGATTAAAAAAGCAATCGTGTTAAGTATGAATAAAAATATGAATTTATATAAAAATATAATAAAATAAAGGTAATAAAATAATAAAAATAAATACTGTATGTATAAGTCAAAGAAAATTAACTTTAAGAAACAATAAAATAATAATAATGAAATTCTTAACCAAGCTTTGCCACTCTCGTGTGGAAGGCAAAGCGGGGCTTCATGAAATTCCAGCGCTTCTCTCTCAGTTGCGTAACTGGTATTAAGGGGGGGGGGCGTTTGAGTAGCATACACTCATGGTTTGAACGGAGAAGCTGGCCATTGTCCGAACTCCAACAGTAATTAGTCAAAGGTCTTGGGGCCAATGTCGTTTAAACCTTCGGCGAGGATTATAGGGATGGTTGGGGCTAGATAGGGATTGGGCCAAGGATTAGGATGGCGAATAAGGTTCTAATAGATCATATTAAGAATAAAATTTCGATGGAATAACATCAAGAACTATAGGGATGTTGAGGTCATGGTGTAAAGTTTTGTAGGTTATGTAATATGAATCATTTATTATTGTTTGAAAGACTAGATACGTTTAATGTTCGAAAACCCTCCTGTACCCCTCCCCTTCCAAGAAGCATAAGTCCGCAGGTCCTGATTGGTTTCAGGATTGTTTTCTACATCAATCGTGTGTTTACAGTTAAAAGATGAGAAGTTGTGTTCAGTATTCTGTGTAACTGTCCAAATCGTCGGTTAAGTTCTGGTCTTTTAGATATGGTGGGTGGGTTCCATGTAGTCTTGTCTAGTTGAAAGCTAAGTTACCGGAAATTGTTAGAGAAGAGAAGTGCTATCGAGTTAAGATGGACTGGCGGACAGGAACTGCGACGACGGTGGAAACTGAATGCATTCTGATTCATTCTTTTTTTTTTTTTTTTTTTTTTTTTATAATATAAGGCAATTCAGAACCCTGGTTGCAGTGGACTTAGGGTAAACAGTTTGAGAGATATGATTTAAAGACAAGGAATAAAGATTGTGGTAAGTGGGTTATCAATTAGAAAAGTACACCCGGTCGAAAGCTTGAGCGCTTGTGCTACGTCTAGAAAGGTGCCTGAGCAATATTACTTTCAAGCGCATAATATATATGATCAACAACACGAACATCTTCTTGTTTGTGAAAGCGAAATACAAACTGGAGTGAAAGAAATTCCGGGTTTCGAGTATGGGAAGAATTCGATTGAGGAGGATTTTCTACAAACATTTTAGAAAAAATTGAGAGCAAGTTTATAGGACTACAGGATGAAGTATTATTGGAAGGTTATCTGGCTTAAGAAGAAGGGGATTATAGCGAATATAGTGGGTTGTGTGAAGAATGCAGTTTTTGAAATATTAAGATTCCATTTTATAAAAACAAAGATATGAAAAATCTACATACAGGAAATTTGAAAATACAATCAAGAGGTATAATTTAAAGAAACCGAATTGAAAATTACAAAACAATTGATCATTGTATTTTTTATTTGTTTTTAATACAAATTATACTAATTAATATTATGCTGATTATTGTTGTATTAGAAACAAACAAAACCAAATTAAAAAAAAAAATTAAGATCTACTTACAGGAGTTAAAAATTTTATTGTCCAATAATAGATTTTTTTAATCAAAAATAGCTATCAATTAAAGCTTCATTAGCTTTTATCCAATTAGTTCGTCTCACAAAATAACATTTACTGCGCAATGTAATCGGCAATAGTGGGAAAGTTTTTTGGTATTAGTTTATATGGTGGTTACTGGACGAAATTACTAGCCAGGTGTGAACAATAAACGCTAAAGTAACGCTATTAAAAAGTAAACTAACTTAATGTAATCCATATTTATCAAAATATATTGAAAAAGAGACTATTCCTGCAAAAAAACTGATCGGAACAAAAACTTTTCATTGTATATCTAAAATCATAAATGTATTGTTGTTTCTCTATAATACTGGCACGTTTGGAATTTATTTTTAAATTGTTGCCCTCCTTATTACGTCACAAATAAACTCATTCATAAAGACCTTAACATCCCATTCGTTGCAGATTTGGCCCAAAACAGATATGCGTCTTTTTACTCCTTAACCATCCTAACCCATTAATTCTTAATCTTTCATCCTTAACAATCCCTGATAATCCTCCGAGGTGTCTGAAAAGAAGATGGCCACGGGACCTTCTAATTTAAATTAATGTTTGAAGTACCACCAATGGGTGGTTCCTTCCCAAGATTTTCAAGTTTATATGAAACATATTTACCTATTGTATTATTTTGTACAGTTGTAAATTATATTAAATAAATAATTTAAAAAAAAAATATTGTCATGAATTAAAGGTGTTCCAAATATTGTACCCTAGATTGGATTTATTTTCTCCACTGGGACCCTTCCTCCTACGGACTGTCCTAAAGCTAGTGGGGCTGTCACAAATTAAATCTAGTCTATGGTACAACTATGGATAAAGTCAAATACAAACTGATTTTTTTTTTGTTATGACAATATATGTATGCCAATGATACCAATAAAGGAAAGTAACATGATTAAGCTTGGTCATGTTTTATATAAAAATATTTAGGATTACACTTTTTAAAGTATAGTACTTTCATGTGTTTCTAATAACAAAAGATAGTCAATAATTTCAAAATGTACTTGACTGGTTTTAGAATTTATAACAATCAAAATACTTATGATCCAACTATGAATTTTTAAATATTTCTCGAAAGCTAAATACATGAAAGAACATCAATTTAAAGGAGTATGTTACGAGATGAAAATATAGAAGCTGTAAATAAATCATTGATATATCCCGTAGCTCAAAACAGATCAGATTTCAATTTAAAAGCGGATAAGGGAGTAGCAGTAACAAGCACCATAAATATGAAAGACGACTCGGACGGTTCCCATATGTTCTCCGAACAAGGTACCACCACCCTTCCTCTTTCTTATGGGGTCCTAGTTTTTTTTACAAAGAGGAGTTTATGAAATATACATATAGCTCTCCATGTGTGTTTACCTTGTTAAAGATCAAACATCTTCCTCCAACTTACCTCAATAAATTGCCATTATTCCTTGCATCGACTGCTTTTAGATATTCGATAAATCATATAATGAAGGAAATCCTTGTCTACTACGTTTTATTTTTAAATATTCAAGAAAATTACCACTGGTAAGATATACAATTGTCAAAATATATTTATATATAAATAGATCTTTAAGCTAAACAACGATATAACGCCCTACCCACAATTACGTGTTTTATACATCACAAAGAAAAATTTCCTTTAAAGAAAACAATAATGTTCATTATTTAATTCGTGTCTAAGGATTCAATATTAAGCATTATTTTTCCCTTTTAAACGAAAAAAACCTCATTACTTATTTATTTAATTATTGGGCGAAGTTTTGAATGTTTGGCCATAATCTACAAATATATTAGATACTAGGTCCAATCTACAATTATATTAGAAAAATTACATGTTACCAATTACCTTTTACATTCCCGACTGCCCTACAGTATACTTTAATAATGTGGCTCTTACCCCTGTAGAAATGATTCGTTATCTTGGACTACACCTTGACAAACGACTAACCTGAAATCCTCACACAAGACTGAAAAGACAGGAAAATGCACGCAGATTCCGACTATTACAGCACTTACTAGACAAACGGTTTAAACTTCCAACTCGTTACAAAAGACTGATCTACATGACAATAATAAGGCCCATTAGGACATACGGAGTTGAGCATTGGGGCTCCACTAAACCTTCGAATTCCTCTCGTATCAAATACTTACAATCCAAAATCCTTCGTAAAATTCTCAATGCTCCTTATTTTGTTACCAATAAAACCATCCATAAAGACCTAAATGTTCCTTTTGTAACCGATCTAGCCCGAACCCGATATCATTCCTTTCATTATAAAATCCCTAATCACCCAAACCCACTAGTTTCTAACCTTGCTTCCTCATCCATTTCTGGCGATCCTCCGAGCCTGAAAAGAAGATGGCCTCGTGACTTTATATTGTAAAATGTTTTTAGAGTTCTACTACCAGGTAGTTTCTCTACATACTGTATCATATCATTATCATTACGCCATTATGATCTAAATAATAAATTTGCTTGTTGTATTTTTTATACAGTTGTAAATATCAATAAATAAATTTTAAAAAAACCTTTTACATTCACTTCCAAATTTACATAATTCATAACTATAGTTATATTTTGTTTATAGTAATATTTACATGTTATAATATATTTTCATGTAATTATCCTATATACATTTACAACTCCTGAAATATAATGTTTCACATTAAAAAATATATTTTGTTAAATACCCTATTTATATAATATACATATACAATCTATCTATTTGTCTCTCCCTGTAATTGGACTGTGCACGTTTATTGATTTGAGAAGTTTTAGTATAATTACACACCTATTTGTTTTAGCAACCCGATTATTGTTATATATTCACTTTTTTTTAAATTATTAACATAATGTTATCCTATTCCTTTTATGTCCAACTTGAAGTCTACTTCATTGTTAATATTTTTAGTTATGTATACAGATTCTGTATGTTTTCTACTTTTATTATATGACACTAGGTTCAAAATCAAAATAATGATTTTTCTCTATACGAAACGTCACCCAATAATTAAATAAGAAAGTAAGATAGGTTTAGCTTTAAAAAAAAAACGCATAACATAAAATAGTTTTTATGAATCATAAATATTCCCTGAACTGAATTATGATACTGCAATCCGAAAATTTAATTCTATTACAAATACTTAAACTTTACTAATTTTTTTTTGAAAGGTTAGATAATATCAATGAATAATCTTCAAGGTTGAAAATTTTTTAATCAGAAAGTGGTTCAAATTAATTATAAGGGATTAGATGTTGGAGGTAATGTTGGATGATGTTGGAGGTAAATACCCCGAAACGTTGTAAAAATTATTAAAGATATTTTCATAAAATAGCTATGTAGGGAGAATATTCACCTAAAGATTCTAATACACATTAGAAAAGACATGTATTCATTTTAAAACCCTTTATCATGCACGTACGATAAGGTATATAGTAATATAGTTATATAGGTATATAGTAATATGACGCATCTAAACCCATCCATGAAAAAATTAGAGCAAGGCCATACTGAGGCTAGATTAGTTTCAGGAGTGACTCACGGTTTCAGATTTTTATTGCAGAATGTTAAACCCTAGAATCGACTATCTTCTATAGAAATGGTTAAAGATAAAACGAATGAAATTTAAGTTATTTAATTATACGTCACAAACATTGGTCTAAATATTTGGGGAAGTTAGTAAAGGAAATATTCGTTTTTACTACTTTTGAAATAATTTTCTTCGCAGAGTTAAGAAGCTAATATATCTGTCCCAAGAAACTGTTTATAATAACTCCACATATGTGTGCAGGAATGGTATATCCTGTAGTGCGAGATAGCTAGACAATACCATTTGTCGCCACTTAAGGAAATAGAATCGGTGCATGAGGAAAGCAGGTCGTGAGGGAACACTTAAGTGCTAAGACATGGAATTATTCAAAAGCGGAACAGTGGTGTGGGGCCGCCCAGGTGTGGCCCTACTTATTCCACCTACTCCTAACTGTCTCCCTCTAGGCCGATTAGAGCTCTACTCAGGCTATTTTAATAATTTATTCTTAAGATTTTAATGGAGACAGGCTCTCGGCTAAAATGTATTAAATCATCATCTTCACTTATCAAGGGGAATATCTAATTTAGTAGGGAAATAAATCGGGAATCCTCTTAAATTTTTCATTATAATTTTTTTCTATAACTAGTATTCGATAACAATAAATGAAATAAGTAAACCTATGATCACAATATGATACTTTACAAATAATCTTACTTTTGGATCTAGCCGAAATTGATAAAATAGCAATGCCTATGAAGCTGAAATTTTTAATGGAGGCTGGGTTTGAAAAAATATCTACTCTAAAACAGAGTGCACACTAAGACCGGTTCAACTCTACTCACTTTTTTACCTTAAATCCCTTGGAGGATTTTTTTTTCATCTGGCGACGATTGTTCATATAATCGTTCATAACTTCTCAACATTTTATCCCATTCCAACGCTAAAAAAACCGTGCAGGAAAAAAAAAATCAACTAAAACGGACCGGTATTAACGATAATACAGAGAAATAAAAAAATAATCACCGATTTCTCCCGGTTCAAAAAACGTTTTGGTTTCTGGCACGTAGCTCAGAAAGTATACAATGTTTACGGTTATTAAGTACCAATCGATTTTCTCGTTTTTCATATTTGGATAATGTTATTTAATTAAATGCCTTAAAACAAACAAAAAAACCATTGAATTCGGACAATTATTAGCTAAGAACTATATTATTTAGAAAAATGTAGAATTTAAGCTGGTTCTCCTTGAATTTTGTTTATTTTTTATTATACTTTTAAAGCTTTTTACCGTTGAAAACTGAATGTCTGCTCTACTAAGGAACATTAACGCCACTTAGAAACTAATATTACAACCTTAAAAGGGCATTAATTGAAGGGTGAAATATTAGTTTTATATAAAGAAAAACTTTTAAAATGTTTTATTTTACATCTCCAGTTTTTATTGGTTTAATTAGAGCCGGTTCGTGCCCTTAGGTGTAGTTAATAGAGCCCTAAACCAAGTTTATTGCAGATTTGTTGAGTCGAGTTAAAGTTATTAATATTTTTTTACAATATATTTTTACTATAGAATGTTAAATAGATATAATGAGCAATTGATATGATCATCAATCCAATGGTGAAATAACTAAATATATTAATTTACATCAAACTTTCGATCTATCTACATCCCTAAATCTAGCCATTGCATAGCATCGCCGAGTCTGCTATTATTTTATAAAATGCCCGAGTATCTTTTCATGCTAATAAAAATAATATACAAAATAAATTTTTTTTATCCATTATAAAATTTCAGAAATACTCGCTTTCAGTTCCTCGATGTCGTAATAAAGGGTAAAAATATATGGTATATATTTTACTCCATATTCATTAAAAACTTCCTATCTGATAACCATGTATAGGTTCAACACCTACAACACTTGTACTATTCAAAAATAAATTAAATATAGATAAATAATATTTGAAGTACGTGAGTGATGTCATTGAAGTGTTTTGCAGATATAAAATTCGTGGACTATTTACTGTTCTATTAGTTCTTACAACATTTACGCTTTCTCTTAACTTAAATGGTCATTTTATTTTTTTATTTAAGATTATATATATATTTTTTATGTGTGCTTAGATTTACACATTTAATGGAAATATTATTTTTTTTCTTTGTTTTGAGATGAATGGAGTAGCTTGATATTCATGTAAAATTCGTACAGGTGGAAATTAACGTTATTAGCTACTTTTGTTTATCATTAGTTCATTTTTTCATCACTTTATATTTAACAGAAGTTACATTATAATTTAATATTATTTCTATTGAAAAAAGGTCTCCTATAATCTATTTTTCTACATATATATTGAAAACTTCTATCACACCTGGTTATATTTATTAATAACTTATTAGTAACTTGTTTCCAGTCTACCTACATGAATACTTCCTTATATTGCTGTTATTATTTCTTTTTATATACTTTATAAACATAACAAATGTTTTTATTTTAATGTTCTTTTATTTCTAAAATGTTTGTATCTTGTTCTTTCATTTAGCCCAGACGAAGCCCCGCAAAGAGTTAACAATAAATAGTTTTCTTCTACTATTTTGGTACCATTATTAACCACCACCCGGACTATCTTCCTACAATTTAATTTTACTTGCTTTTTATCTTTCTACTCTAAGAGGCTCTAAACCCCAATTTTTATTTTCTGTAACGTTGGTCTGAAGGGACTCGTCCCAGAATAACTAAAGAATGTTATTATTATATTTGGCTAAAGAAAATTTTGTGATATAGTGTAAAGACATTAATGTTTGTGCCAACAACATTCTTTTAGTGTTGCAACTGCAATCCAAGAATGAAGTTTCCAGTAGCAAAATAAGAAAACGGGCTAATTTAAACCAAGACAGTTTGGAAGGAAGAGGCAAGGAACTGTTCGGAGTTCCAAAGAGGACAATGGGCTGTCATATAAATGGAACTTCCATAATGGACCAGTGCCGATTCTCGCTGAGCAACTTAAACACTAATTTAATAAGGACCACTCTCACCCGGGGCACACTTGGACACTTCTCCATTGTGCTCTTAATAAACAGCAGGAAATGGCTGATCGTAACCGCTCAAACTTGGATCTTAGGCGACTTTTTCTCTCTTTTTTTGAAAGAGGGGGAGCGACGAACTGCGGGAGAGTCTTCCACTTTCTAATTCTCTTCGGTTAGTTGTTTGGATTTAATGTCACTCGAGAAAACATAAGCCGCGGTTCTCCTTCCTGTGGGGATAAAAGGGATATCTCGGTCAGGAAGAGCATCGGAGGGTTAGAAGTTTGGAAGTGAGAAGGACAACTTTAAATTACAGTTTATAAAAGCCTTGAGAGGAAGCTGAAGATGACTTCCTTTAGAAGAGGGTGGTGATTTCCTCTATAGTGCGAACCGAGGAACGTAATGACTTCCATAAACTTTAATATGATTTTTGATTTTTTTAATTTTATTAATAATAATCCTGACGAAAATAAGGATTTATTCTTGGAAATAATGGTTAAAGTATGAAACTGTAAATTTATAATTTTAATTATAAAATGAAAGTTAGATTTTAAAAAATACACATCTTTAATAACAAAGTAAATCAACATTTGCTACTTCTGCTTCCTTGTTAATCCGGCCATGTTAAAATATCACCATTGAAAGTATTATTCTCAAAAATATTTTTATATTCATTACTGTGGCCGTACCCTCACATATCTTTAAAGTTACTTTGGTTAAGTTAATTTGGGGGAGTACTCCTAAAATACTAGGACATTATTTGAAATTAGGAAAACCTGAAAGATGTAAATTAAGTGAGACTTCCAAAACTGCTTTAAGTAAAAGAACTAAATACAAAAACGAATAAAGAACAGCATTTATACCGTTATTAATTGATCTTTGACCATTTTGTATTGGAATTATGCTGACCAGTATAATATATAGTGATGCTTTGTTCTAAACCGATCAAGATCTAAAATATATCCTAAACCGACGACCATCACCCTTAAGTATACCCTACTCTTGGATGTCTTGACCAACTGTCCTGAGAATAAATTAGAAGGACACAGAGGAGAGGCGACAATAATGAAGACAACTGTGATGACTCAGAGACACTCCTCTGTGGATCACACTAACTCGGTTTGCAATCAGTGCCGACTGTTTGGTCAGTGGGGGAGCGGGTATGGTCAGCTGTTGGCCATCGATCGACTTGCTCTGTCCCTGCCATTATACTAATTCTTACTGAAGAGATACCCTCGAATAGGACAGTTCTTAGGTTGTCTTTGAAGGCAACGTATGTTATTATATCATGATGGAACTTGCATTTAATTATATAATTATAATTATAATAATTATCTATGCATACCTTCAAGACGAACTCCATGGATTATTAAAAATTACTGAACGAGGGAGTACTGGAAAGATATTTATAAATGCAGATGTTCTGGTATGCCAGATAAAAACCAAAGGGAAAACTTTGTTAATTATTGGGTCCTAATTGTAGGCTAAATATATTCATTCGAGACTAGGTTTTTGAACTGAAACTTCTACCGATATTCTATAACCAAGAAAAACAAATGAAAGGATAGTAAATTGATTTCGTGATGCGAGATGAAATGGAACTGATAGGGGGCAACAATGGTCGATTCTAGAAGGATTTTTATTCTACTAGGAGAATAGGATGTACGAGGAACTTAACAATCCGAGCAGTACCGGTCCGAAGGAGTGAGCTCCTGTTACCTTATACTATCTCATTACAATATGAACGATTTTCTTGCTTGAATTAACGTATCAAATGGCTGTTTTATTCTAATTACTATTATTCTGGAACTAATATATTGTTACTTTAAGCTATAAGATAATGATTATTTATTTATAATCTTTAAATTTCTTTCTTGAGACTGGCAATTTTTTACTAAATAATTCAAAACACTATCCAAATTATAGTCTCAAAACATTTATTTCATTCACACGTCCAACGTTTCGGCCAATTCGGCCATCCTCAGGGACAATCTTAATTTACTATGGGACATATCATTTAACCCTTTTAAAAAAACTCCATACAGGCTATTCTGCCCAGGTCAAAATATTTACATCTAATATGTCAAAAATACAATAAACACCTAATAAGTCAAAAACATAAAAAACACAGTCAAATTATTTCTCTTTTACCACAATTTATACACTCTATATATAAATTGTGGTAAAAGAGAAATAATTTGACTGTGTTTTTTATGTTTTTGACTTATTAGGTGTTTATTGTATTTTTGACATATTAGATGTAAATATTTTGACCTGGGCAGAATAGCCTGTATGGAGTTTTTTTAAAAGGGTTAAATGATATGTCCCATAGTAAATTAAGATTGTCCCTGAGGATGGCCGAATTGGCCGAAACGTTGGACGTGTGAATGAAATAAATGTTTTGAGACTATAATTTGGATAGTGTTTTGAATTATTTAGTAAAATAATGATTATTATTAATAACATTTTAATACATCACTTCATTTCCGCAAGTTTAACTTTTATCAGGCAGTGTCAAGACTGCCACAATTAATTTTTTTTTAACTCATGATGTCTCAAAATATGTATTTTCGTCAAAAACACAAATTATGAATTCTGCAATATTGTAATACTTTCCCTTAGTATATATACATTCTATAGGTAAGTGAAAGTAAAACATCTGGTCCAGTGCGCGCATCATACAACTTTCACATACATATATAGTCCTATATACGTACCCAAATGTTTCATGTAAATTGGTGTGCTTGCGTTGAAATTGTTGATACATTTGTGATTACAAAAAGAAAATCTTGAGACTAGAGAAGACGAAAATTATAAACAAAAAATTTTTATGTTGCTATAATTCTTGCCATTTTTCAATTTCAGGCGCTATTCAAATATTTCTCGATTTAACTATATTAAATTTTGCTCTTCCTGTCTTAAGCTAATATTTCAAAAGTGATATAGGGCCGTCTCTCACCGGGGGTCTTAGTTGGGTGGGTTCGACGGGTAAGAGTTGCCTTTTTTATGTTATGATCTCCTTTTGTGACATGTCGTACATCGAACAACCTACTCGCTATAATTACGATATATAGACAATGATAACCAATAGGTTTTACACCATAATTTTCAAAACAACTAACCAACCAACAGCCAAAAACAAATTATAAGGGAGATATTATTTTCACAAAATACTTAATATATAATGTGTTTTTTTTAGCCGTATAAAAGTGAATAGGGTATGCAATATGTATGTAATGTATCCCAAGATATGTTGCAGGGTTACCCATGAATTTCAACACACTGCTCTTTTCTTTTTATACCCTCGTTTCATCAAGATCCTCCTTTTGGTGATGCACGACGAGTACTATAAGAGTGACACGACATACCGGAATTATGACGAGTACCGCCTCAGCATGAGGTCCTTCCCGTACTAATACTCTCCCTCCCCTTTGTATTTACGATCCTGGTGACATTTGATGGATCAGAATAAATGATGGGGGAACTTTATCGAGTGAACCACCGTTGACTCACAGTGCCGACACACATACACATAGACACAAAAGAAGTGATATAAAAATTTTATTCCCAGCATCCTCTTTCCTTAAAATAGCTGCCCGCTAAGACTAATAATGCCGACGATAAAGTTGAAAAACGGCCTCATCCCTTAACGGCAGTTATAGTGAGTGCTCTTCTTTTAATGCCTCGGTTGTAACTCTCCCTTTCGAGAGCAATTGTTTATTATCCTCGTAGACCGTTATGAGCAAATCATCTTTTATAATTTAGTGTTCTCTTCCTATATATAGGATACACTCCAGGGTTTATTGTTCTTCTTCAAATGTACAATCCTTCCGTTGCGGACGGTATACTCCCTCCAATGTATTTACTTTTTTTCATTATTTAAAATATATATAGCCATGCATATATTCTAGTATATTTTTATGTTTAAATGTAAGTATGATTATTTCAAAATATTCTACTTCAAAGTATCAATACGTTTACCGATCAAAACATCTATTTTTCAATAAAACTGAAAAAAAAATGCATGAAGGAAGTATGCATAAAATTTCATTATGATTAGGATATCTTTTAATTTTTTTTTCTATTAACCAATTTATTATTTCTATCAAAAGTTAATATATCCACTTTTACAGATTTATTTAAAAATTACTATTGGAGCATCTAATGTAGATAAGTTTAATTTTTATTGAAAATGTTGATTTGAATATCTATTTGCCAGGGGAAAATTTAAATATTCAAATGGAATTGAGCTCTGGGGCTCCACCAAACCATCAAATTCCTCTAATCCTTACAATCCAAAATCCTATGTAAAATCCTTGATGCTCCTTATTACGTTACAAATAAACTCATTCACAAAAACCTTAACATCCCATTCGTTGCAGAATTGGCCCAAAACAGATATGCGTCTTTTCATTCAAAACTCCTTAACCATTCTTTCCCATTAATTCTTAATTTTTCATCTTTAAAAATCCCTGATAATCCTCCGAGGCGTCTGAAAAGAAGATGGCTGCGGGACCTTCTAATTTAAATTAATTTTTGAAGTACCACCGATGGGTGGTTCCTTCCCAAGATTTTCAAGTGCATATGAAACATAAAACATATTTACTTATTGTATTATTTTGTACAGTTGTAAATTTCATTAAATAAAGTTTTTTAAAAAAAAATTCAAATAACCTTAACAAGTTTTTGGTGTGGAGTTAGTAAAAAAAAAAATTTACAGAAGTAGTTATATTAACTTTTGACAGGAAACTCTTTAATTCACAATTATATAATTAATGGCTAGAAGTGGAGTTTTTGAACTTTAATTTGGTTAATTAGTCATGGAATTAATCTATCGGTGTTTAAAGCCTTATATTAAAAAGGGTGCCACACAGGATAAAATCTCGGTAGATCGAGTAAATAGAATAATCTTGGGCGCCAACTTTTTCAAATATAAAATAAAAGAGTAAATTTTCACTTGTAACAGTATTTATTCGAGAAAAAAAACATAAGAATATACAATAGAAAAATAAATTGGTTCAGAATCAATGTTTCAGTCTTCAATGAAGTTAAATTAAAACCCAAATGACTTTTTTGCATAAAAATAAAGTAAAAAAAAAATTTAAAAAAGACTGTCTTTTGTATAGTTGATGTAATCAATTAAATTGATCAGCCTATCGTATATTAAATTATTCAAAAGAAATCTGGGTTATTATTTAACATATTTTTTGTTACTTTATTCTAAAATTTAAATATTCTTAAATCAAATTGAAAGTGGAGATGTTAATGATTTTGATCAGCTTTTGAAATTTTTAACTCTAAAGCTGCTAACGGCGCACAATACAACTTAAAGGAAGCTGATTGCCGAATTGCGTCCAAATGAAGTGAATTACATAAGTATTTAAAAGTACAATATAATATTATAAAAAACATGAAAACTCTATTATCAAGAATATAGCCGTCAACTAATTTTCTTGAACCAAAATATCAAATAGCTATTAAATATAATAAAGAATAAACATGTACTACAGTAACCCAGGAATGATCTTTGCTAAAGTTGATAGTATGTATGTTCTGTTTCTTTACAAACGTTTATAAACACAATCGATCTGAAAATATGTTTTAACTGCAGCTTGACTCGAATCGGTGATATTATGACTCAGGAGTTGATTTGAAGTCCTTATCTACTATTTTTTACTAATCCATTAGAAAACAACTGATAAAGTAAATGTAACATACGTGATAATCTGCGGGTCCAGGAGTGATCTCTATTTCGTTGGGCTTAGGCCTTTCATTAAAAATGGGCTGACCGCAATGCAAAGCTCCGATGTCTTTCGGATAGTACAAAGCATCTGCAATGATACATTTCATATTAGTTAGAAAAACAAAATTATTGCATCATTAATTCATATAATCCACTATGATGTGCAGAAAATAAAAAAAAACAAGTAAAAAGAACGGAATCTAATTGAATAATTTTACTTTGTAGCTGTTTAGAACCAACATGGAGGCACATGGACACACTTCTGGTCAGTTTCAAGTTCTAGTTACTTTAAAGAGGTCTGTTTAAGAATAGACTTTGTTTTGTTCAATTTGAACAGTTTGAGTGTGGGTGCCCCATTAATAAATCGAAAATTGATATATGTATTTATTATTGGTTGGGCGACTATTGGCATTTTATAGGTGCTCAGTGATTTTACCTCTGTAGAGATGTCAGGAGGCCCCAAAATGCCTTTAGTTCCACTTAAAATTATGAAATCAACTAATGAAATGAATGAACGTACTTTATAATGTCTAAAGTCCCATCTAACCTGAAACCAAAGTCGGAATAAACGATAGCAATTTAAAACTAGAAAATAAAAAAACAATTAGTTACATCAAATTAAAGTTAACTGACATTAGTATTCTTCTGGGATCATAAATGTTGTTCTCAGAAACCAAAACAATCATGTAACGGATCAAATGAACCCAAATTAAGCAACAAAAGATTAGCATTTTTTTTTATGTGGCGAAACGATATAAAAATATCAATATATATTTTTATTTATATATAGGATATATATAGTATAGCATAGTGTAGTAACTGGTAATAATTTTGAATGAATTTGTTCTCGGGCCAAGCATGGACACATCAATATTGCACAACCAACAACTGACCACACCACACCGCATCACCAATGAGAAGAGGACCATCCAATCAGGGTACGGCTAGCAGATGGATGGCACTACGAGAGGGTTAATGGCCGCTATGTCTTTGTCCACCCTGACCCAGTTCCGACATCTCCTCATCACCACTGAGTGGAGATCCTTTTCTCTCAGTATGGCCCACTACCTTCCGCAGTAATTAGCAGATGGCTTATACGAACCGGACCATTAGCAAAAAGGTTATAAAAAAATATTACCTATGATGTCATATATTCTGCATCCGTGCTGAATTATTGCAATGTAGGCAACAATCCAGGGCGCCGCGCATCTTCGGACCCCCGTAGTCCATGACACGAATGAGTTTGTGGAAATTTGACTCTACTTACGCTCACCAAGTTTTGAGCAGATTGTTGGAATCATGTTGAAGTAATCGCTAGTTTTTCCGATTATCAAAAAAAAAAAAGACCAAGACCAGAATGGGTTAGAGTTTTGAGAAAATATTTGTATTCTTCTGTTGCAATAAAAATACATACTTGCGGTGGAAATAACGAATATTAACATTTTCCTGCCAAGAATAAAACAGTTTAACAAAGCCATAAACATATGCATGCAATCAGGAGAGATCAGGCGGTCTAGATTTTGTTCCGATCCAGTTTCTATTTTCTCCCGTATTAATTCATAAAATCCTTTAATATTTCGTATTTTTTTATTATTGATAACATTGAGAGTTGCATTTATTTTTTTCAAATAAACAAAATTAAAGGTGCTTTGGTAGAAGATGTTTCAGACATTCGTTATTTAAGCCCTTTCATACTGCTTCAATTTAGATTTTAAGATTGATAGATTTATTTATTGGTAGATATTACAATCTGCCACACAGTTGTGGGCAATAGGTAATAGTGATGAATGATCTCATACATACTAAAATAATAAATAAAATAAAATAAAATAAAAAAAAAACTCTCTTAAAATATATACAAACAAAAGAATAGACAAATGAACATAATCAGACTATCTGTATGAAAAATAAATAAATAAAATAACATAATGATAAAATAATATATACAATATTTACAGAATCGACCTGAGGATCCCTGAGTCCACTCTATCCCCCACGTGTGAGGGGTAGAGCAGAGCTCAAAAGATTCCAGCGCATCCCTCTCGCCGCATCACTGGTAATGAGCCAGTGGAGGCTGAGCAAGTGCGCTAAAGCCGCAAACATTTAACTTGAGTGGAGAATCTGACCATTGCCAGAACTCCAGTTACTCATTTTTATTTTAATAAGTCTCTTGGGCACTGCCGTTTCAACCTTCTAGGTGGGCTGTAGGGATGGGTGGAACTAGATAAGGTTTGAACCAAAGGATTAGGATGGTTGGAAAGGTGTATATGGAATTTTGAGAATTTGTTTGGTATGATATCAAGGACAAAAGGGATATGTAGGTCATGGTGTAGTGTTCTGTTGGAAGCGTAGTAGGGTGCATTAACTATGGTTCTAAGGATTTTGGATTGAAAGGATTGGATACGTTTGATGTTCGACGGTTTAGCTGTTCCCCAAAGTTCAAGTCCGTAGATCCAGATAGGTCGGAGTATAGTCTTATAAATTAGTAGTTTGTTTTCTAGTGAAAGATGAGAGGTCCGGCTGAGCAGTCGGTATAGTTGCCTGAATCGTCTGTTGAGTTCTTGTCTTTTGAGTCTGTTATGTTGGTTCCAGGTGAGTCTTTTGTCCAAAATGAATCCGAGGTATCGCACTGTGTCGGATCTGGGAAAAGGTATATTATTAAGAGTAACAGGTGGACAGAAGCTTCGGCGGAGAGTGAAAGTCACATGGGTCCATTTCGATACATTGACTTTTATCCGGCATTGGTTGCACCATTGCTCAATCCGGGTGAGGTGTTTTTGGAGATTGGATGAGGCTGTTACAGGATCGGGATGGAAGGATAGGATAGCTGTATCATCAGCAAATGTTGCCAGGAATGTGTCTGGAGTGATGGGAATGTCAACAGTGAAGAGGATGTAGAGGACAGGACCCAGGACACTCCCTTGGGGAACTCCTGCCTCGATGGGGTAGATATTTGAGTACTCAGGACCACTGCGAACTCGAAAGGAACAATCTGAGAGGTAGGAGCGGAGGGTATAAGGTTTGGGGTAATATGGATTTGAGCTTGAAAAGCAATCCGGAATGCCATACCCGGTCAAAAGCACTGCTTCCATTAAAGAGCATTCATGGCACCCCAGACCATATACACGCATTAAATATGCAGTTTCAGTTTCGTAAGACTTTTCATTTTTTTAGCAAGGCTGTTACAACCACACATACCATTTTGCGAGAATTGATTTTTTGGACTCAGGAAACCTCAAACATTTATTAACGTCATAAACTAAAATTCAAATTTTATTTACAATACTTTTTTCTTCTATATATTTTATGTATAAGCAAGTGAAAGTAAAAATTATTTTCGTTCTTTAAGGCTTATTTAATAAATAAATCTAACAAATGTGCAAACAGAAAGCCATAGAATATTATCAGCAGCCATAGTAAGCTAGAGACTGTTTGGAAGCGAAAGAACTGAATTAATGAAACAGCTAATGAACAAGCTCCTTAATTTCCTGAAAGGAAGGGCATCAATTTGTCCTTGAAACTCTACAAGACCGATTTAATTAAAAGGCTTCACGTCACGTTGAGTTGTCTTGTAATGTCCTGAAGCCCGTATATCACAAAGGACTAACAAAGATTAAACAAAAATAAATAATCTGGTGAAATTTACACCTTTAAAATTTAGAATAAAACAGTCGGTATAAGATCAAATTGATTCTCAGTTCCCAAAAAGAAATAAAAAACAACCATTAATATAATACTAAAATTTAAAAATTTATTCTTCGTTTAAGTTACTCTTTCCTCGGAGAAAGAGAAGGAAGAGTTCTCTCCTCTCCAATCTCTCATAGCTAATTTTTTTTTATTTAGCTTTTAATTTATTATTTACTTATTCCCATCCCTCATTTCTTAAGGCATTGATAAATTATAAAAGGCTTAATCATAAAATATAAATTGGCATAACTAAGATATGAACAAGGAGTAGGAGCTATACCGTACCCTGAAAACTTTCATATCATAAATTTTCTATTGATATAAATTAGAAATATACACCGATTAGGGTCTATGCAGTGCAATACTACAGATATAACTTAGAAATTAACACAGGAGAGGGTTATACAGCACTGTCAGCAGAAGTATACTACAGTTTTTATTATTATAGACTTTTTCTACACGTAAATCGTCAAGATTATAAAAAAAAGTTTTCTTTTTTTTTTGTGATTTATGTATACTACACGCGCTGGATCAAAAAAGTGATAAGAATTCGTCCTCAAATCTTTTTTTTTTGTGTGTGTGAAGTTGATATTATTAGGGCAGTTACTAAAATTTTTTTTTTTTTAATTCAGTTAAGCATGTTGAGAACAATTATTAAATCCAATTGTACATTATTCTTTATTTTGAAAATATCATGGAATTTGTTTCACTTTATATCATTATAATAACTATAATCATAGTTTACACTTTTAAAATTAAAATGATCCAACTGATACATCACAAACACTAGACACACATAACATCTATTGAAGAATGGTGTCAAACCTGGAGAATCAAAATAAATCCTGACAAATCCCACCTACTCTCCGTCGTAAACCTCTGCCCTCATGTCCTACAGTATTCTTTCTAAATACTCCCCTAACGCCTGTTGAACAGATTCGATACTTAGGACTCCATCTTGACAAGAGACTTACTTGGAATCCACACACAAGACTGAAACGACAAGAAACTGCTTGTAGATTCCGATTGCTACAACACTTACTTGACAAACGCTCTAAACTTCCCGTTCACTACAAAAAATTAGTATACACCACGATAATCAGACCAATTTGGACATATGGAATTGAGCTCTGGGGCTCCACCAAACCATCAAATTCTTTCAATCCAAAATCCTACGTAAAATCCTTGATGCTCCTTATTACGTTACAAATAAACTCAATCACAAAGACCTTAACATCCCATTCGTTGCAGAATTGGCCCAATACAGATATGCATCTTTTCATTCCAAACTCCTTAACCATCCTAACCCATTAATTCTTAATCTTTCATCCTTAACAATCCCTGATGATCCTCCGAGGCGTCTGAAAAGAAGATGGCCACGGGACCTTCTAATTTAAATTAATGTTTGAAGTACCACCGTTGGGTGGTTCCTTCCCAAGATTTTCAAGTGTATATGAAATATAAAACATATTTACTTATTGCATTATTTTGTACAGTTGTAAATTATATTAAATAAAAAAAAAAATTAAAATGTAAAATTTTATGTAAAGTTTTTTTATGATGTTATTTATTATACAAGATAAATAGAACCTTTTTTATTTCATCGCTATAATAATTAATTTTTCTTGTGAACTAATGAGAAACCGTTCCAAAGACAATGAATCAAGCTAAAGCAGAAAGGACGGACCAAGAGAAAAGACTGGGTGACCTTAATGGAAGCTGAATGTGTTTCCAAAATTATTTATCAGGACAGAGAGTAAGAGAAGAAAGGCAGGACTAATCCGTTAAACGAAGGGCCTGCCTGGAATTATGAATAATATTACACGAGAGAGCGGAGCCTGCTTCCAGTTTAAGTGAAAAGAGTCAGTCAGTCTAATCCGTCTATTCAGTCCGGGCTTGGTCGGTAATTAAAATCAGACTGAGAGGTAAGTGACATGCTAAGGCTTAGTTCATACTACGCTCAAATTTCTGTGATCAGATAATTATATGTAAGAAAAATATTGACTATAATAAAGGAAGAATTATAAATGATCTAAGAATTGAAAAAAATAAATAAATAGCAAATTTTATTATGAATATTAATGTAAGGGATTAATATCATGAGTATAATGAGATTTGGATAAATATAATAATCATTAAATTGGTGATCAGTAAGTACAACAGAAAAAAAATCTAAATAAATCAATAAACTAAAGAAGAAACATTCATCTGCGGCTAACGCACTTCATCTCCACTGGATTTCAATATCAGGGACGCTGTTGAGAGAGAATTGCATGGATCCTCTTGAGGGAATTCTGCCTTTTCCCCCACAAGTGAGAGGACAAGATTCTGCAAGTAATTTTGCATAGTGACAATTAATACTGTATTCAGGAATGAATGTGTTTAATATGTTTGTTTTATTTAATTTAACATTCACTTTTAGTTTGTTTATTTTTTTTTCTATTTATTTAAATATCGGTAAGTATGGTGTAATGTACTCTCCTATCTCAATTACAACTGTCCTTAATCAAGGCACACAAAACGACAGTCATTATCGAATTCGGGATCATAAATCAATAACTTTAGCGGTTAATCATAACATTTAATAACTACCATCTATGCGATCAATATCATGCTTTCAAGATGTTGAAATATTTTTCTAATGAGCCAAACGAACCGTACCGAAACGGGTGATGTTATACGAAATTTCTCTTCTATTTAAATTTAACAAAATTTAAATCTAAATTTCAGCAAAGGGATAGTTCTTTCGTATTAAAAAGGAAAAATTGTAGATTTTGAATTATTTTCCTTTTATTAGGACATCAATATTTTTCACAATAACGTATCATTCCATTTCTATTTCCTATTATAATAGTTAATATTTCCTTTAATTACAATCTATTGATTTTAAAAAAATAAAGTACATAATTATTAAAGTTTATGATGAAAATTGTTCAAGTTTAAGCAACGCGACCGTATGAAGTAAATTGTGACAGTATAAATACGTCATGACACTAAATTTTCAAGTATAAGATCAACCCTACAGAAAAGACAAAACATTTTTTTTTTTATTGTCTAGATGAGCAAATAGAATCAAATAACCATCCCTAACCAACATAATATGATTAATTTTGAGAAGGGAAATGGGAGATGGTATTATGATGGAGTGTTTCCATACTTAGTTTAGGAACAGTGTCAAAACGACATTAAAGCTTCATTCAAATGTGTTTTAAATTTTAACTATTTTATTTATATTATCCTCCGCTTTCAATGACAAAAATATCATATTCGCACTTAAATTGAACAGTTCTTGTAATGAACTTGTTTCCGTAGTTACATCTTAACAACATCAAAGTGTTCAGCGGTTGTTTTCAGGCACGTTATAAGTTTTATTACTTTACGTGTAGGAAACCCGATAAAAAGGACGATTTTAATCACTTGTAATAATCACCTACTCACTCTCACCCTATCTCTGAACATAATATTAATTTAACCTTTAATTCATCATTTATCAGTATGTTCATCATAAATAAATTAGAGCTTTAATAATGATTTTTCCATAGATATAAATCAGAAATGGAAAAGGAGAAGGGTCTCTGCAGTACCTCCTGTACATAATCATAAATTTTCCGTAGATATGACTTATAAATGGACACGAATAATAGGCTCTAAAGTACCCCCAATGTCGATTAAAAAAACATACAAACGGGTTTTATTATACAGATAAGATTTGAACCCTAGTAAAATATTGAGTAAAAAAAGATATGTCTTATAATTTAATAATTATATTTTATAAAGCATAATATCTAGCAAAACATACTGCTAGTAAGATATAAAAATAAATTTGATATCTAATTCATAAGATTGTTTAAACCAGATCAAGAACTAAGGATGATGACCCTTATAAATCGATGCAGAAAGCAATTCCTAACATAGGCACGATAAGACAACTCTTGACTTAATGTATGGCCGAGAATCGAATATAGCTAAATCAGGGGCATAAAGTTGGTCATATCGAGAGGGACTTTACCGGGTGGCAGTCCCAGTGGCCCCAACAACGACCCTTATCAACTGCTTCGCTATCGCCCAAACATGGGTCATAGAGGTCCTATGTCTTGTTCTAATAGTCTGTCTGTTAGCGGGCTTAGATACCATCAGAAGGATAATGAAGACTACTGTGAATTCCATAATTTTCCAAACCCAAGAAGTCTGCTTACTTATCACACTGGGAAAAAAATGTTAATTTAAATAGCATTTAAAATTGGTAGTACTGATTGTGAAAGATGGAACGCTGTTATTCAGTTTTATCTGATTCGTAGATAACAGTTAAAGATAACAGAGTAATAAATATGCGTAATCAAATTATTTATAAGACATATAAGGATTTCTAACCTGGGAACCCTGGTTACAGATGATAACAAAGTAGAGAGCGAAATAGAAGCCAGGATAGCAACAGGGAATAAATGTTATTTCTCTCTGCAGAAAATACTGATTTTTAGAGCTCTCTCTAAAAGGATGATAGTGGTCATTTACAAAACCATCGTAAGGCCAGTAGTGATCAACGGGGGAGAAACATGGGCCTTGACAAGAAAAGCAGAACAGATGCTCAACTCCTGGAAAAGTATTGAGAAGGATATGGGGAGGAGTCTCGGAGAATGGAGTCTGGAGAAGAAGAAGGAATGAGGAACTGATAAATTTGTACGGAAAACCCAGAATCGTGGTGTTAATAAAAAGTGCAAGATTAATGTTGTTAGGACACGTTGAGAGGATGCCCGATGAAATGATTCCCAAAAAGATGGTTTATGGCAAACCAGATGGCAAACGGTAAAGAGAATCAGATGGCTGGACGATGTGGAGGACGATTTGAAGCTCTTGAAGGTTGGCAGATGGAAGGAGAAAGCAAGAGACCGTGTAGAATTTCGTTTTCATACGATTAACTAAAGACCCTAAAATTAAAATTTTTTGGAGAGTAAGTGAAGAGAACAACAAAAGTGGAACATTTTTCTTTGTAAACGTTTTGGTCTAACTTGAAGGCCTACACGACTGTCTAAAAGATTGTAGGCTTAATCCGTTGCCATACGATGCTATGAAAGTTTGTCCCAGTTGAATTGAATGTATCATAAAACGAATGTTCAGAAGTTAGGAAGAAGCTCATAGCGGGACACTCGGACACACAATGGGTCCCACTATCATGAGTCCAACGTCAGGTGATCATAGAATCATGTAACACCTTGACAGGTTTTTGGCACTTACACAATAAAAATAAGTATACCCAGAGGTGGGTAAAGATTAATTATAAATACAACTTTAATTACATTGACATTAAATAATGATAAATAGTTATTAAATATTAAATAATGAGCCATTAATAACTAAAAAATTTATCCATGAATTTAGCCATTTATATGTTTATTCATAACTAATTTTTGCCCAAGTCTCGTTTAAACCTTTAATGTCCTCTTAGCTAACCGTAACTCTCTGATTCCCTCCCCCGACTAACTTCATGTGAGTTAAAATATAAAATAAAGCTAACAATATTATACAACATTCATGGCTCACTGGAATCATAGGCCCACTTTAAATTGATGTGAAGTTATTGGCTATTTTTATTTTCTTTATTTTGTGATTATATTATTTTGCTACTATTTAGTAAGTATTATTATAAAGTAATTAAACTTATTTTTATTATTATTATCATTGTTTTCTTTCTGGTTTATTTAATTTTTCATTATTATATCCTATGTATATAATATGAATGTAAACTATGAGCTTCAATACTCATTACTCTTTATAACAACAAACAAGATTCTCCTTTATTGTATTAATATTTATCAATAAATAGTACATTGTATATTTGTATACATAGCGTATTTTTTCTATGTATATTAAGGTTGAAATTTTGTTATAGCAGAATAAAAAACAAAAAAAACATGCATTATAGAAATAATCAAACTTCAAGAAAACTAAAAAGCATACACACATGATGTTTGTTTTTGTTTTTTTTCTAAAAGTAACGTTAATACACTAAAAAAATCCTCTTCAGAGTTAATTTGATTGGTTTTCTTCAAGTTTGTTCAATCAAAGCGGTTGTTTCGGTTATCTCGGCCCGAATCGGAATAATCAGAAAGGTCTGAATAGAAGCGTCCTTCCTCCTGCTCCTTCCATTATCCTGAGAATCCTTAAAAAAAGAATTCGATCGCCAGTGGAGAGGGCTTCACGTAATTGAAACGTTGCATCTTTCTCCCCGACGGGCATCCAGATAAAGATCTGGAGGGAGGAAACCATAAGAAAAATCTAATCGATAATTGAAATTATGGCGAGGGAGGGCCAATGGTGCGGAGGTGCGTCTCTGCGCTTTATCATGGGCGGGCGACTGTTCTTGAAAGCCTTAGGGAAGACCAAGGGGCTAATGCTTCGGAACAGATCAACTTAGTGCAGCCAACGAACGCGTCATGTATAGAATAGAGTGTGCCTGTGGTTGTTTTGTCATAATTGCTGTGGTTACAATTATAATTGTTACATAATCACAATTGGTGTTGTCATCAGAGGATGGTGAAATGCCTAATCACTTCTTGGGTGGTTCGATTTCCTCATGTGGATACAAACATCTATAACTAATGTTCAATCTTATTATCGGGCACTATTACTCAATCCTTGTTTCATACCATGTTCGAATCCTTCCTGGGTATCCAAAGTTTTCTTAAAAAACATTTTTTATACCCTTCACAATAATTTTCAGTGCAAAGTTGAGTTGGGAAATAATTATTATTTCTAACATAAATTAAATACATAATCACGACGTTTTCCAATTTAAGCCACTTTTTCACTCAATTTAACGAATTTAACTATCTAAAGTTTTCTCTAAGACTGATCAGTAGCGCTCCCTCCTACATCATAGTACAAGAGCCCAAGAGGAGAAAAAAGACAGTTATTTCACCCTAATTTTCGATTACTTAATTGAAAACTAGGTATAATTACTAGTCAAAATTGATGAGTCTGCCAAGCATAGGTAGGGGGAATAAATAATGGCGGCTGTTTCAAAACGTTAAAAATAATTAATTTTTTATTCGGAGCTCTATATCTTTACAACTATTAAAAAAAATAGAAAATCTAAGAGAACATCATTTGAAATAGCGTAAATTTGCTAAAATGTAAGCCCTAATAGAGCTATTTACGTTCAATAGTTCTCGCGATATAGCTTTTTAAAAAGCAACATTTCATAAAAATGTTTATTTATTTTGAGAAATCTATATCTCAGGAACTATGTGACGTACAGATGTCTATTAGCACTCAAATTAAAGCTATTTTAATGAGCCATAAAGTACTTTACGACGTTTATCTACGTAGTACTTTTCATGAAGTTTGCTAAAATAAATTGATTTATAGTCGTTCAGACAAATTTTCATTTGCCAAATTTATATTCATATGTTAATATCACAAAAACTACTACCCCTACGAAGATAAGTGTCATAAACTACTTTATAGTAAGTTAAATTTCATTTCTTTTGTGTGTTGGCAGACATATGTGCGTATTATGGGTCTAGAGATATATTTTTTCAAAAATCCAATATTTTATACTAACAACTAGAAATTATCATCTTGTGAGTTTATTTCGTCAAATATAAGACTACTACGCCGACAAAGATAAACATTATTAACGATTTTATAGTAAATTTAACTAGCTTTAATTTGAGTGCAGACATCTGTACGTCTAATGGTTTCTGAAATAAAGTTTTTCATAAATCAAACTTATTGTCCGAAAAACAAGAAATCATAAATTGCCACTTAAACTTTTAGAGCAGATAAATGATTGCTGATGGACATCTGTACGTCACATAGTTCCTAAGATATAGATTTATCAAAATAAATTAACTAACTACTGATATTTCAGTATATTTTTATGAAATGTTGCTTTTTAAAAGGCTATATCTCGAGAACTATTGGACGTAAATAGCTCTATTAGGGCTAATATTTCAGAAAATTTATTCTTCTTTAAATAATGGTCTGTTAGATTTTCTAGTGTTGTTAGTAGTTTTATAATGAAAAACTAATGTCTTTTTAAGGTTTTGAAACTGCCACCATTTTTTATTTCCCCTACCTATACTTGGCAGACTCATCAGTTTTGACTAGTAATTATACATAGTTTTCGTTCAAATCCCTGCACGAGAATGGGACCAGACTATATCGGAACAATAGCTGCTAACTAGTGATAAAGTTTCATGCAGACAGTAGTCTTCCACCTTATATGGTGTTTTCCCATTATACCCCACCTGCCCGTTTCCTCCAAACTTCTCTTATGTACGTGGAGGAAGCAGGAAAAGTAGTTTAAGTTTAAAAAAAATTGGTCACATTAGGTTAAGTGTTTTGCGCATTAAAAAATATTTAAATTCTGTCATATACCACTTTTATAGCCCTCATACAGAAAAAAGAAAGAAAAAAAATTGTAAATAACCAATAGTACTCACAAAATTAAATAATAATAATAAAATACGGTAAGTAAAAAAAAAAAAATACAATTATGATATGTATAAATAAAAATATACAGCCCTCCCTAGACAGTTAGTTTAAACAAAATAGATGGAATCAATAAACAATTTACGAATTGTCATATAACCCAGTAGTAGGGTATTGATTAACTTTTTTTGACAATTCAAAAAAGGTATGATCATCCCTCTTAATGTAGCTTCTAAACTCTGCAAAGGCTGAATCGATCAGGCCAGTAGTTCATGATCTTTCACACACTTAACATGCAAAGTTGTTCACATTAAATCTACACTGAATTTTAAAAAAATAAAATTACGCTTTTAGCTAGAAACTAAATCCAATGGTTGTTATAGTTTGAAGAACATAAGTATTCAAAGAGATAGTAGAAGATAAAGTAGAAGCTGCAAAGAAGAGCTTACTCATAGCCAGAACCCTCTTCTCTGCGGAAGTCAGTCCTACCGACCGGAACTAAGGGTATAAGTGAGCAGGCAACTGCCCCATTGGTGAAGCCACTTACCATTGAGAGGGGTGTGCCTCTCTCTCTACACGCCTTCAGGGTAAGACCTAGTATCTATTTCCCATCTATAGCAAAATTTTTCCTTCTTTTTTTATTTCTTCATAATACTTGTCTCATTGTGTACATTGATATCACATCAATACCTTGGGTTCAGTACACACATAAAGAAAAATCACGAGACATCGTACAACTCAGAAGACTATCTATAATAACATTGCCACAATATTCCTCCCAGATTTTCAAATGAGATAAAAAAATCAATCTAAAACTCTTAGGACTTACTAAGAATGCTGCTTGTTACATTTCATATTTATATATTAACTAGCAAACATTTAGCTAATAAATAAGGACTTATATATAGGAACACAAATATATATACTTTCACAGGAAATTTTAAATATTTCACGCTTTTACCAACGTATTGGTAAATTGGAAAAACAATTTTTTTCTTTTAGCTATAACGTGATTTACACGTTTTAGATACCTTTAACTTCATAGTAGTGACTTTCATTTAATCCTGTTCTTTCGGTATCGTTCCCCAATTTCAAAGAGCGTAACGTATGGGCCTCTTTCTAAACGTAAATATAAATATAAGACTACTTTGAGTGATTGATTAGAAGGTGAATCATAACGAAAAAAAAAATTTGTTTTTAGTATTTTTTAAAAATTTAAATACTCCCGATGTTTCCATCTCTAGCTACCCAATAGATAACGTACGGATAAAGGTTTAAAGGGCAAGCTGGGATGTAGGTGATAGGATTCAGTTAGTGCTGACTGGTTGAAAAAGGATACAGTTAATAATTTTCTAAAAAGTAAAATTTCAATCAAGAATGAATCAAACGAAATCTAAATGACCGAATTTAAATAAAGGCAAATACAACTTTAAGTTAACTGCATAATGTTATCCGTAACTGCGTAATGTAAGTCCGTTTACAGGATAAACGGAAAGAAGGGGAGTGGAGAAATAAGAAAGAAAGAGAAAGATAAATGAGCGGAAAATGAAATGAAACTTTGCCGAATTTCTTGTCTGAATAAACTGAAGCAGGAACAAAGCGATGAAATTTTAATTAAACGAGACAAAAGTGCGGAAACAATGGCAAAGTGAAAGAGTTAGAATTAATAAAGACGTATCCACACTTAGGAGGAGGAAGAATAGAAATTCCATTTTACTGCTGGGTGGAGCACAACTGCGAGTCGGGGTTAAGTTTTGATACATGCAAATTCGGCATCCCCTTGAGGCCTTCTTCGGGGGTCGAGGGGGCTCCGTACTGCCTTCCGAGAATTCACTCGCCATTAGGCGTTAAATATAACCAGAGTTTAAGGAAACAAATGTTTGTGATTGTCTGAGAATAGTGGTGTCCCATTCACACAAGCACACACACTACTCATCTAAAAACAATAGCAGGGTTATAGAACAAAAAATATTAAAAGTCCCTTAAGTATATAAAAAAAAATCTGTATTTTTACTTGCCTAATCTTTCAAAATTCATACTTTTACTAATACATTTTTTTCGTTGATTATGACTATTATGTACCACGGTTTTTGGAAGATTAGTAGTTGAACCTATGTGATGATGGTAGGAAGATGATCCAAGTGGAGGTCAAAAATAGAAGTAGCAGAAAATATTTTCAATAAATAGATTTGTCTGCTACTTTTGAACCTTTTTTGACAACCACTCGGGCCATCTTACTACTATTAATCCTTTTCTTAGTAGTTTTTAGTCAATTATTTTTATATTTTATTTAATTATAATCGTTGAAATAGTACGTATTAATTACATTAACACACAAAAAATATTTTTGAAAAAAAAAATTCTAATTCTAAGTTCCAACAGTTATGAGTTTATCCCTTTATTTAATTGACTAACATCAATTGCCCATAGGATTGATTGCCCTTTGCTCAAACTAAATATTATACAACTTCTATTGTTCACTAAAATTATAAGCTTATTTGAAATTGATGTAAAATTATTGGTTTTTAACTTTGTGTTCTATCTTTTAGTCTGAAATTTGCAAAAGGAAAAATATTTCGTATATCGGTTCTATCCAAATCAATTACATAGCCCTTCAACAAATATTATTCAAACATGTTCTCAGTCTTAGTAGGATTTTAAATATTAATATTTTATAATACTGTAATATATGATACAGTATTATAAAATATTAATATAATTGGTTCCAAAATACCCGGTTGAGGTAAATCACCAACAATTTATAAATCTTTTCCTACTCGATTTTTTTAAATACTTGTGTATATCTAAAATATTTAGAGCTGAAATATAAATCCTAAAAACTGGATTAAGCAGTAAAACTAATTAGTTTAATTATTAGAGGTGGGGAGGTGAATCGGCAATTGATTCTTCAGAAAGAATTGTACTCTCAAGTGATTCACGACAGATTCGGTCGATACTTTATCCTGAAGAGTCGAAGAAGTGTGAATGGATTTTCGACACCCGATGGTTCTTTCAACAAAGCAGAGAGAAAATGCACGTCTGCTAGTATCCTACGCTACAGACATTATTTATCTAACTTTCACATTTTTGAATCTCAAGAATGACTTATCTTAAAAAAAATAAAACTTTTATAATTTAAAATCATATAATTTTTTAAGAAAAAAATTAAAATGTACCTAATATCTCTGACCTAGATAATGCTGAAAATTTGCAATCATAGCTCTAGGTTAACAATTTAGTACAAATAGCTGCCCACTCACCCACCCCACATTCTTGGGGTAAAAGTAGAAGGAAATTAAATTCTAAGAGGAATAAATTTCACCCAATTATACCATTCTTGGGTTCAGGACTATAATTTATTATAGGAATGTTTCATATGAAATTTCAGTTTTTACAGGAAGGGTAATTTAGTAAAGCAACATAATAAAATCAAAACATTTTTATTCAAAATTTCTATACATTTTTTCTTTACCTCATTTTCTATACCCTTCCTCCAACGTCTTATCAGCTTTTCAATCCCAGAAAATGAGTTTTTGACCTGAGTATCCTTTTCAAAAAATTTACCTTTAAGAAAGTTGCCTAAATTTCTGAACAGATGTTGAAAATAAGTCTGGTGAATAAATAAGGTGTGAAAGGACTACATAACACAACTCGTTTAGTATTCTTCACTGTCTGTTGTAAAACATGAGGTCTGGCACTGTCCTGTAAGAGTATAGGTCCCTTCCGATTAAACAATGCAGGTTGTTTTTTGACAAGTTTTTGATGCATTATGTCAATATCAATGCAGTACAATGCGGATTTGATGGTTTCACCTATCCGGGGTAAAAAGGAGAAATGAATTATTTCTACCATCTACCACCACACAGAAACCAATAATTTTTTTAGATACAAATTTGGCATATGTCCCAGTCTTTCATAAATATTTAACCACTGACATGACCAACACTTGTTGTCATATATAATCCACTTTTCATCACTCATGATTATCCTTTTGAGAAAAGGCTTATTTTTTTGTCTAGGAAGCAGTGAAACGCAACTTTTTGGCAAGGGTATTCTTCCACAGCAAATTCATCATTGTTAATTACTGCTGGTCTTCCTCTGGGTTGGTTATCAAAATCTGTGTCACCAAACAAAAAATTTTCAAACTACTGATGAATGGTCTATTCATTACAACACGCTTCTATGAATGCTGAGGTAATGTTTCTTGCTGCATGGGCTGCCGAGTGTCCAAGTTTAAACTCATAAAAAGAAAAATTATGTTTACACAGGCATATTTGATGGCATACTAAACAATATGCAATCAATTGGAATGGCAGTAAATATTATCCAAAAAGTGAGAATTCATAACAGTTCATTATGATTTGT
>NW_027112476.1:43374-95540 GCF_000696795.3 Halyomorpha halys | reverse complement strand
TGAATTTCAGATCCCATGAAAAACAAATTGAAACTTCAAATAAACGAGGATGGAATTCTGTAGTCATTTTATGAAGAAACAACAGTGACAAACAGCTTTCTGAGACCATTTTTTTTCACATCAAAGTTTATTTCCTTATGGGCAATGTTACTACATAAAAAAACACCCATAATCCTTTAAAAATGGACATTGAGGTGTAGATAGTTGACCGTAGATTAATGCTTGAAGAAGTTTGTCGGGGGGTGCGGTCAGCAAAGAACAAAATAAATAAACAAAACCTATATAAAAAATATGGTTTTGTTTATTTATGTTGTTCTTTGCTGACCGCACCCCCCGACAAACTTCTTCAAGAAAAAATGGACATTCATTGTTCTGGCCTAAGAAACACTTATTTTTCTTTTGGGAGAGGAGAAAGTATTCTGTGATAACAGTTAAAGTCAGAATATGGGTGTTTTTTTTTAATTCATATAATATAATCAGTAACTTTACTCATTCAGAAGTTTTTATTCAATTTTAGTATGATTGATGAGAATTAAAATTTGTAATAAGATTTCTGGAGAGTTTTATATGTCCAAATTCAATTAAATTTCTTTTTAACATAAACTTTTCACTTATTTTATTTTATTTTTTTTTTTTAAAAACTTTATTTAAAAACCTATAAGATTAGGAATTTTTTGTTGGTTACACTGTTCACGTAAAAAAAGTTCTTTTTTAAATACATAAAAAAAAGGAATAATGTAAAAATAATTAAATCACCAGAATGAGTGAATCATCATTCGATTCAGTTAAAAGATTCAAATTGTCAATCTTCATTAACTTATTATTGATTTTCCATACTATGTAAAGTACTGAATTAACTTTCCTGAAACTAATGGATTCACCCTTTCTACTGAAGACTGTATGAGTGAAAATATTTTTTTTTGCAATAAGGGAGACAATGATTTCAGTTAAGAGCAATGTCAAATAAAAGTTGATATAATAGGAATTGATGAGCTAAAAAATAAACTAATATTGTTGATCAAATAAGAACTTAACTTTGATGGATTTTCTTTGAGATTTTAGTTAATTATTTTCATCTCTAGAATTCATTAATTATCAGTAAAATTATACTAGAAAGTAATCACATTTATCACTCAATAATACCTCATTTTTATTATATTTGTTGTATCACTGATAACTACATTATTTTATTATGAAATGATAATATACATATGATAATATACATCTAACAAATGTAAGGACCAAAGTGATGTGAAAAAGTTTCTCATCATTACACTCTTAATAAATATTGTGAAAATTAAACAAGAGTGAATCTGTATGATAAGAGTGGGTTGTAAGTGTCTGTACATTTATTCACTGACTTATTGATTAATATATTTCAAAAACGACATTACTAATGAAGCTAAAATTTTTAATACCAGTTTCCCTTGTGGTGTAGATGTTTAATAAAGCTAAAATAGTAATGTAAAAAAAATATTTAATTTTTTAAGAAGTCTTTCAATTGGCTGTATCTGTCATTTGAATGGAATTTCAATTCATATAGTACAAAACACAATTGAAATCATACTTACATTATTTGTAAAGACAAGGATTATTGAAATTTGTATCCCTGTTTTTAAAAGTATTATGGAATTATTTAAGCAGGATCCCTGGGAATTCTATTACCAAAAACATTGTAAATCAAAGAGCAAAAGACTAAACTTAAAATTTAATAAAAGAGTAATGAAAATGTATTTATCAAAAAAATAAAAACAATAGTGAATGCAGATATTTGATTTTAACTAAATAATAGAATAATTGATAACCAACATTCCATTGTGCTCATTTAATCTATGTATATCTAGCAGTAGTAAAGTATTGCTGAGTCAGTTAACATTATCATGAAAGGAATACTAATGAAATTAAAAACTTTATATTCAAATTAAATTCCTCCTGTTTAACAAATACCCTAATTATTTTATTTAAGATAATTACCATTTTCACCTACCTGGACTATCTTTAATGGACCATTTTGTTCTGTTAAAATCCTTTTCTTTAATCCAAGTAGGGCCTTTATGACAGTCTTTTCTTTCACAGAGAGCTTTCATCCCAGTAGACACATCATACGTCCAAGGGGCAACTTCATGCTACAAATTAATTTGTATTTAGCATAGTATAACACATATTTGGGGTATTCAAGATGTTCTATTAAATGTAAAAAGTTTTAACATGCTAAATATAATTAGTATAGGAATGCGAGCAGCCTAATTTAAAGTACATGTTATATGTTAAATGCAAAGGAGATTTTATCAGATTTTCTGGGCAACTTGTTTTGTAAACTTGTAATCTTTCCAAGATAATAAAATCGCCAACAGCTTTCTTACATCATCATCTCTCCACCTCACTTCTTCCTTGTTTCCTCCTCTTCTATTTTTTTTTTATTTTCATTACTTTACTATTATTTTCATTCATTACTTTATTAGACTAAAAAAGGTCCCATACAGGGGTTTCTAGGCAATCAGAACAGACACTTAGCTTAATTAACATCTAATTTTACAAGTATACTTAAAATTCTGTGTTGTACACCACTAAGCAATTTATATAATCTTCTTTTGATGATGGACGGTTTTATTTGTCTTCTTTCTCAATAAACTAACCCTTGCTGTAAACAATCTTTCAACAAATAAACACTGACTGTCAACAAAGCATTTGTCCTCTAGAAGTTTTCACTCATCTCATTCACTGGTGATCCAAACAAAGAGTCCCTTTCAACTCACTTCTCATCCACTGAAGTGTGTTGTTTGGCGATCCAATCAAAGAATCCCTTATTCTTCTTGGGTGACTCTTTGATGTTCTCTTTTTCAAGATGTCTACCCTTGAGCTAGTCCAAAGATGATGAGGACCTCCTGCATCCAGGAATCATCATTCCCTGCCTGCGCAGCAATGACTCACCTCTAAACCAAACAGTGACCCAGATGTTCTTTGTAAACATTGGTTGTAGCACAACAGTTTTGAGTTTTTTCATGTGATTTCCTCTTTATGAATAATTTTCTTTAATACTTATTCTCTATTTTGTAACTTATTTTATATACAAACATGGCGCCAACAAATTGGAGGCCAATGTTTGCCCAAATAAATAACCATTTATTGGTCTTCATTATCTCAGAAAGTAGTACACATATTAACAAAAATAAGTAAATTGAAATTAATATGTTATATCATATAAAATACCTTTACAATGTCCCGCAGTGGTGTCAATTTGAGAGGTGGAACATACGTATTTCTGTCACGTGCACCAATAATAAACTTTTTAGGTTTTTCCTGAAAAATACTGCCTATTTATTATATATAATTCATGTTTATATAATTCATATAAATTATATTGTGTTAAATTAATTTAAATTTAATTATATATTGTGTTATACACATTACTACTAGTGTTCCAAATAAAACACTCAAAATATTTAGTATAACAGTCTCACGTCAATGAAAGCTGCTAAAAAAGTTTAACTAGTAAAATATAACTTCAAATTTTGTCAGGTTGCTTTGAAAGGGTCTAAATTTTTATTATTATTTTTTTTTTTTTTGCTTTGGTTAGAAACTGTTACCAAAGAAACTATTGTATCTTTATATAAGAAATGTACAATGGTACGAAAGATTGAACTATGAAATTAAGAGATTAAGGGTAAAGCTGTAGAATGAGATTATCTATGTGGACCACTGGAATTGGACCAATGGTTTACCTTCTTTTTAAAGAAATATGTGACCTGCATACAGATATATCCCTACTTGGCTATTGTGATTGTACCACATGAAACTATTGGTAAATACGCATTCCGCAATAAGAAGCTCACTGTGGGCCAAGCATTTTCCATTTAAGTGAGATTGGGCTTGTTCTTTGATAGGTATGTATATTGTATGAATAATCAAATCTAAAATAAACTGTTTTATGAAAACATCTTTTCCAAATGTTTCACCATGGCCTCCAATTAATCTAATGTTGAAATTCCCTTAGGTAGTTTTAAATGTACAATGATACTTAAGAAACACTATTCTGCCTGAAGCAATTTTTCTTGGGCAGAAAAGATTGTAGGTTTGGTAAGTACCTATTTTGAACCAATCCATAATATAAATCTTCAGTTGCAGCTCCAGCTTCAATGATACTGAATGAGCTGTAGGCATATGCTAAGATATGACAACAAAAGAAAATTTTCTCACTATAAGAAACTAAACTCTGAGTAGCGGACTGGGTCTTAGTGTACAATCCTTAAACTCTTACAGAAGAGAATAAAAGACCTTAAGTATTTCATTTAAGGTTTATCAATTAAATGATCACTAGCCACCATTATAAAACAGCAAAAACGCATTGAACTTATGGATTTTTCCTTCCAAAACAAATGATGTCTATCTATAGAGAATAGCGAATCATCAAATTTTAAATATTACCCAAAAAGTGACTTGGAGTTTCTTAACTGATCGACATTCATCAACAATTCACGATTCATCAACAACTATGATATTCATAAGTGAACATTATCTGTTAGAATAAAAGTTGTTCATTCTTTGAAGTATTCTATGCTCTTGTTTTGGATTAGCTTAAGAGCTGTTATTTCAGTCAAAAATAAAAATTGATTACCGTAGTTAGAGCTTCTTTACAGCTATGTATTGATTCTAAGAATGATTTTTCTTTTTAAGTGGTAGTAATTGGTTAACACTTGATATATGATGTATAAATTTTATATTTATACATGTAAATAACATGTCCCTGATCTAGATGGTATAGCTAATTCCAAAAGTAAGATTAAACTTAATGCTAAGGCTAAAGAAGATAGTCGATGAGCATAACTTAATGGTCATAGAGAGGAAGATGCTCCGTAAAATATTTGGAGCTGTCAAGGTTGACCAGATATGGAGACGTTGAACAAACCAGGAGCTAAAAAATTTAATCAGGGAACCTGATCAGATCAAGATGTAGTCCAGTTTGTGAGGCTCAATAGATTGAGGTGGACCGGGTATGTTGCTCGGATGGCTGTGAATGATCTGCCAAGGAAAATAGTGACAGAGATACTTCATGGAACAAGATGCAAAGGAAGACCTCACCTTCAATGGAGTGACTGTGTGAGTGATGATGCCAGGACCATAATAGGAGTGAGGAACTGGATGGCAGCCGCACAGGATCGCAATATTGGAGGAGGCTGCTGCAGAAGGTCAGAACTCGACATCAAGTTGTAGTGCCAAACTGATAATAATAATAAGACTAAAGAAGAAACATATGGCCTAGAAGCTAGAAATAAAAACTGATGTCATGAGCTAAATAAGATTAATTACTGAGGTAGCAGAAGCAATAGCAGGTAAACAATACATAAATGAATAAAGTGGGAGGTACAAAAAGGGAAGACTGGATTATGTTTCACAATGCGGAACTGAATTAGAAATGTTTTATAGCTACGCTAAAACACACACAGACGCATACACAAACGCTCATGCACACCCACACCCACATTCACACACACACAATCCACACAAAACTTTGTAATGGCACGATGCAGCACCCCACGAGATCAAATGTTGTAGACAGTATTGTCAGAACACTATTCCCTGGACAGGCGAATAGTATTGAATGTATTGACAATATATATATAACGAACTTTGCATAAATTACACAGGAAGAGATAGAGGACATCGCCTCAGACCTAAAACATGGCAAGACACCAAGATTGGACGGAATTCCAAATGTAGCTCTGAAGGTGACTCTCAGGAAACGGCCGGATCTTTTCATCGATATCTTCAATTCGTGCATTCGTGAAGGCTCAATTCCGAAACCTTGGAAGAGACAGCGTCTCGTACTCATTCCAAAGAGTCAGGGAAGACTGGAAGACCCGTCAACCTATTGTCCAATTTGCTTATTGGATACCATGGATAAGGCATTCGAGAAGATCCTTTCCCTCAGGCTACAAGAGTTCACGGAGGGAGTTAATGGCCTCTCGCGTGCTCAATATGGATTTCATAAAGAGCGATCCACGATAGATGCAGTTGGATTGGTAGTCGAGATGGCCCGCACAGCAATTGCAGGAGCAAGGTGGAGGAGAGGTGCTAAGTGTTATGCAGCAATCATCATGCTAGACGTTAAGAATGCCTTTAACACTGCAAGATGGACCTGTATAATAGATGCCCTACGGACTATGGCGGTGCCAGCCTATCTTATGAGAGTTCTCACAGACTACTTTAAAGATAGAGTTCTGTTTTATTTTTCAGACATTGGCCAAAGGAGATACAAGGTGACTGGTGGTGTCCCACAGGGCTCGGTCGTTACTAGGGCCTCTTCTGTGGAACGTCATGTACGACGCAATCTTTAAATTGACATTGCTGGAGGGAGCCACAGTTGTTGGATTCGCAGATGACGTTGCAGTTGTAGTTGCGGCGAAGTACTTGGAAGAAGTTACCCTCATCGCAAATCAGGCTGTTGCTAAGGTCCGAGGTTGGCTCTCTTCGGTAGACCTACAACTTGCAGATCACAAGACCGAAGTTCTCCTAGTAACTAGCAGGAAGCAGACTGAGTCTATCACTGTTACGGTGGGTATGCACGAAATTCGTTCCCAGTCTTGCTTAAAGTACCTAGGAGTTATGATCGATGCACGTCTCCGCTTTAATGTTCACGTGGAGTATATTAGCGCCAAATCTGCTAAAGTTGCATCCTTTTTGTCACACCTTATGCCAAACATCGGAGGTCCCAAAGAAAGTAGGTGAAGGCTTCTGGCTACTGTTGTCACCTCCATTATGTTATATGCAGCCCTGATATGGAAAGAAACGATGGCTACCAAATCATACAGGAGACAGATGGTTTCAGTTTATCACAGAGTTTGTTTAAGGACAGTTAGCTCTTTTCGAACTGTTTCCTACGAAGCGGTGTGTGTGGTAGCCCAAAAGCCACCTGTGGAACTCCTTGTTGAAGAAAGAAGCAGGCACTATGGACGACGCTTGCACTTTTCCAGAGAAGAAGAGCAAAAAATAACCATCGACCAGTGGCAGCAGTGTTGGGAGGCTGCAGATTCCAGGAGGTGGACTCACAGGTTGATACCTGATGTGGGCAAGTGGTATGGTCGCCAGCATGGTGAGGTGGATTTTTACATAACCCAAATGTTGACCGGACATAGATGCTTTAGAGCCTACCAGTACCGCTTCAAATTGGACAACACCTCAGAACACCCTGGATGTCAGACTGTCGAGGAAACCACGGAGCACATGTTTTTCACTTGCATTCGCTTTGCAGCAGAAAAAAGTGAATTGGAGAGAGTGTGTGGAGGACACGTCACACCAGAGAACGTGATGAGCTATATGCTATTATCAGACCAGCATTGGAACACAGTGAAGATATTCACCACAGTAGTCATCAAGAGGTTGAGAGAGGAAGAGAGGGCTCGAAGACGTAACTAGCATGGAAACGTGAAAACCATGCGAAGAATGCGAGGCGGCACTCAGCCATTTCCCTCCATGAAGTAATGCCTAGCGGCGGTCCTGTGGAGAGGAATGAACAGGTGTAGGGCGGTGGTTTTAGTGGGTAAAAATCCCACACACGGATAGGTACGGGCCTATCTGTGTCTTTTGAAGATTTCCACCGACCCTCGTAAACAAAAAAAAAAAACACACAATGCATTGGGTACTGAGGCCTACTGAAGACCGATGGTGTTGGTATATCGTAGGTGTGCGCTAAGAGTGATCAGCGCATTTCGTACAGTATCATACAAAGCGGCTTGCGTGGTGGCCAGGATGCCACCGATTGAGCTGATTGCAGATGAGAGGAGCCACTCTTATAATAGTGTTGACTATATTCCAAGAGACGTATTAAGAAAGGAGACTCTAAGAAAATGGCAACGTCGCTGGAACATAACATTCAGTGGAAGATGGACGCACAGGCTGGTGCCCAACATCAAGGCCTGGGTGAATAGGAACCATGGGAAGGTAGACTATTATATCACCCAGTTTATTATGGGGCATGGTTGCTTCCGAGCCTACCAGTATAGGTTTAAGGTCGATGAGACTGGAGAATGTCCATTGTGCCCAGGAATAGAAGAGAGTGCAGAACATGTTTTCTTCTTCTGTCACTGCTTTCATGAAGAAAGAAGAGAGCTCCAATGCGTTTGTAGCTAGACCCAACAGCAGATAATATCGTCAATTTTTGGATGGCAGGCCAATGATTTCCTGCACAGGTGATGCAGAAGTTAAGATAAGCGAACCAGGAGATAGCCTAAAACAATGAGGCGGCACTCAGCCACTCACCCCCATGATGTAATGCCTAATGGCGGTCCTGTGGAGGGTGAGAAACAAGTGTAGGGCGGTGGTTTTAGTGGGTAAAAATCCCACACATGGATATGCCCGTACCTATATGTGTCTTTTAAAGATTTCCACCGATCCTCGTAAAAAAACACACATATGTACACTGAGCAACAGTGTAACAAAGACCTACAGCGAACAATAGGCCAACAGCAAATGGCACAGCCAGCTTTTAAAATCAGTAAATTATAACACTATCTAGAGCAGCACAGAAACATCACTGCAACTGCAGAGTTAGTGCATACCTTGTAGAGACTCAGAGGATACCCCAAACCAACATAAAATATGGAACTAGGTCATAGATTTTGAGCAGCAGCAACTGCCTCAGTATTACTGTGCAGCTGGAATGGCCACAGCATTTCTTAAATGTTGACAGTACCAAATAAGGGCCAAAGTACATGCGAAATTAAAGTTTGGTTAAACCAGGTTGGAACACCAATTGGAACAACTGGAAACTGGAATCCAGACATAATAATTCGACCAAGACTAACTATAAGATGATTAATTATTTTCTATAAAAGTACATAAAGTTGTGTAACTCTATAAATACCAAATTACTGCATTTTTTCTCAATAAAACTAATACACCGAGACCTCCTGGATGAGCTCAAACAAATTCACTGGAAATCCTCTCGACATCAATGGTTTACTGGGAGTATATAAGATTCCATTCTGTCAAGATAAGGTGTTAGGTTCCTTCTGAGTACTTTTGGGACCAGGATGTTTCTATTTAGTCAACAAATATTTTTTTGTTACTTCCACATCCTACACCCTTCCTCTCACTATACCCACATTTTTTTAGGACTGATTCCCCTCATACTTGTCACCAGCCAAGTCTGGAGATTGGTACCCTCTACTAGTGTAATATTTTTTTTCACAATATCTGGTTTCGTTCCGGCAATGCAGTAACATTTAACGATGGGTATTGATGGCCCTATTGATTACCCTTGTCTTTTCTAGCTTCCATACTCTAGCCTACATCTAATTTCTACCTACCTTCTTTTACATAAGTAACACTTTGACTATATAAATGAACATGCAACATTAATCTACCTCGATTCTAGCTCAACTCACCTCCTCCTTTCTCTTTAATAATAATGACATTAGATTTTTCCAATATTAAGAGTTGTAAAGTTATTTTAAAGATGTTTAAAGACATGAGGGATAGATAGGAAGTGAAATAAAATGTAAGTCTTTTAAAAAGATTTAAAAACCAGAAGGGTTAATTTGTGTAAAAAAATGAAGTATAAATAAAGTAAGATAATTTGCTTATAAACTAGGCAATTCCAAATAAGATTTTATCTCGATAAATTTAAATTGGTATAAAATACCTTTAATTTAAAAACTTCAAAACAGTTAAAAATAAGCAATAGTAAGTAAAACGTAAATCATAGAAAAAATAAGTAAACATACCCTGAGATCATATGTCCCTGGGCCAGGGTGATCATTAGGAATAAACGAAGAAGGTCTCAATGACCCATAACCAAAGGGAATAATATATTTCATAGACATTAACTTTTTCACCAATTTATATACCATGGTATAATTATAAATATTGGTCTTGGCGGGACCTAAAAAATAAATATGAAATATTAATTAGAATAATTATAAAAATCAAAAACTAAACTTGCAGGCATATATACTTGTTTCAGTTTTTTTAACTGTAGGTCTTGCCATTGAGCTAGTATTAAATGGGGGCCATGCTTGCTGTTTTGAACTTATGGTAGGAGGTGGAAATAAATTCAGTGGTTGTTGCATTGTCGTAATTTTTTCATTTCTAAATCTCTGCAAAATAACTTTTTTTATTTCTCTAATTTTTTGTTTGCAACAAAAAAAAAAAAAGATTCACTTTACTGTATAAAAGAGTACACATAAGAGAAAAAATTTCACTTAAAACTTGTACATATTTGAAAGTGGTAATTACAACAGCAAATTTTAAAATTGATTTATTTATTTTTTTTAAATAACTTTGTTTTTAAATATTTCTCAAAAGCACTTTTTTTTTTTTTATAAGATTCCATCAAATATTTTGTAAGACCATCTTTTACACAATATTAAACCAAAAGTTATAAAGCACCAAGTTTGCTTTAAAAGAAACAAATCAATAGTGAATCAAATTTTCATTTTTTCAAGAATATTAAGAGGGAGATTTATTTGATAGGAGATATTAAAAAGGATAGGATGTAATGTTCACACGTTACCTTTTTATCAATTTTAGTCATAAATAATATAATAGTATCAAGTAAAACAAACTTTATGATTGTAAGGTGGAAGGGGGGAGAAGAGAACGAGGTTCTATAGGTTCTAAAACCCGATTCATCCATCCCATATGAAGGATTCTCTTTTCTAAGATAAGGTATACAGTAAATAGTAAAAAAAAAATCTTAATCAACTTGGGTCTTAGACATGGGGTTGACATGGAAGACATCATTTGCAATCTAGAAGCTTATCTGTTCTTGCTGTTGAAACAGCAGTAGCTGTGTTGAGATTTGTCATTAAAAAAGAAAAACGAATGTTTCAATTGAATGGAGAAAAGACCAAACATTCTTGTAACTTAATATAAAGAAAAATTCTGAGTATATTTATCTCAAGTAATTCAAAAATTGATTCTAGCATTATTCGAACAGGTGTACTATAGGGCAAAATGTGTAATGCGCTCATTATTTGTAACAAGGAACTTAAATTGAGGCTTTGAAAGGACTAACAGCCAGCTGAGGAAGCTTAGACACCAATTTTGTATCAAACACCCATGTGAATAAGACCCATTTGGATATATAGCCATTAAAATTTTTTTTTTCTTTCATCAGCCCAAGACTCCCATTGGAGTCCTATATTGTAAAATAATATTTAGCTAGCTAGCAATATGTTTGGAAAGGTAGCTAATTAATAAAATCCTAATTAAGTGAAATGTCATCAAAAAATATTCATAAATAACTTAAAGAGTGCACTGCATAAGAAACCTCATCCCCCTGATATAAACAATTCATTACACTATAATAAAAATGACTATAACTTTTTATTTATAAAAGATGACAAAAGATTATGACGTGTCAAAGTGAAGACTTAATAATATCATATATTATCTTCTATTTATCTTTTAGTGAAGTTGACATCAAAGAATATTGAAAATTGTTACAGCAGTCTATATTGATAGATGCTCATAATATACGGACATATTTTATAAGTGAACAAACGTTACTTTCCAAAAAGTTACTTTCCATTATTATTGTCCAAGTTTTACCAAACCGGACCTAATAAATTAATTTGGACACAGATTTAAACCTTTTTGTAAGGAAAAGGTTTCTCTTAAGCAGACAAGAGTGAAAAGAAAGACATAATTTCTTTGAATAGCAGATGGAATAGAGAAAATGTGGCATTTTAAAAATAATTTCTTTGAATTTTATTTTGCACATCTTCAGAGGGTATGTTACACTATTTATATGTAAACATTTTGCTCCCCTCCTTCTTTCCTGGATTCTCATACATGTTTTTTTCCAGTTATCATACAATCTAATAAGAACGTACCAACATCATGTGTACTATTAAGGTTTAATGTGTCTTAAGTTACCAAAAAATTAGAAAAATTTATTATAAATGTCACCAAAGAAAACACACTTTTAAGAAAAAGTTAAATTAATATAAGTATGTGGATAAGAAGAAGAAATCAGCTGGGCCCTCATTGCTCACTTTAAACTAGGAAAAACACAAGTAACCAACAGTTTAAAAAGACAAGACATTAATTTAGCAGTAAGCAGAAGTCCAAAATATTGATTCAAAAACAACTTTTTAGAAAACAGGTGATCTTCAAATTGAAAATTTTGTTTGTGATCAATTTTTTTCAAGATACTATAAGATACAAGACCATTTTTTTTTTTTAATACTAATTTAGATTTTATTCAGATTCAAATTTTAAAAACTTTTTTCACAAGGGTCTACATCTAGTAAGAGGTTTAATTTTTTATTTCCTAATGATGAACGCTTAAGAAAATTTATGCTGTGCATATCTATAAATCAGTTTCCTATTTCAGACAGAGCATGTTGATAGGAAATAAATCAATCACCTAAGCAAAATCAATCTACAGTGTGCCAAAAAATTTTTGACACTCAATACTCAATATTCCCCAACTACATATGTTGACTTCGCGGGAAATAATTTAAAAAGTAGAGCTGAAAACTGGGGATCAAAGATATTTTTATCTTTCAACAAGACAATGACCCAAAGCGCACAGCTAACAAAATGAAAGAGTGGATGCTGTACAATATACAACATAAAACGCCACCACAGTCTCTGGACATTAATGTTATGTAACAACTATGGTATCTATTAGACCTAAAAATAAGAAAAAATAAAATTTCTTCAAAAAGTGTACTATAGGAAACTTTGTCTGAGGAATGGCATAAAATTGGTCAAAAAGTAATATAAAATGTTGTGTCATCAATGCCAAGAAGATTACAGGCTGCCATAGATGTCAAAATATAAGTGGCTTCCAGTTCAAATTAAAAGAATATAGTGTTGTTACAAAAATAAAAGAGTTAATTGTGAAGTAAAAAATCTTTGGATATGCATACAAAAATAAAATAATTTTCTTTATACAAAAAAAGAGTACTTCTGTTGGTGAGAGAAAAAAAAAAAGAAAACAAAACAAACAGAAAAATATGAAGCTCAATGCAAGAGAAAGAGAGAAAAACAAAGTCATTCACAGATGGACAGAGGGGTACATATGCGCATATCGACTATACTTTTCAATTCCACTCTTAACTGAAATTAATGCCTGTTGTAAACTCAATGCGGTTATCGAGTGGATACGTTGGGTGAGGGTCACTGGTAAGATAGAGCCCCAAAAAACAAGTAGTCTGGTGAATTAGAAAGTCGGTGAGAAAAAAACACCAGGTGGGTCCAAAGCCTGCCACAGTTGTACTTTAAATTTATATTTAAGAGTTCATTGCGTAAAAGCAACCAATTCATTTTATTTTTATTTCATTGTTTATATTTTAGTTTTATTAAATTGTGTATGTATCATTTGGAAGGATTTTTTTTTATTCACTTCATTTTCTTTATTATTTCAATTTTTTTCATGAGATTATTTTCAGGTCCTCCTCTTCTATTTTTTAACCCGGACCAGCAAAAATTTATTTTGGGTAGGAGAATTGTTTTCAATTACAAGAATCCCCTCGCCCCAACAAATGTACATAATCAAAAGTGTACCAATACTTTTTTGATTTTCTAAAATATATTGTTTATTTTGTAATTTTTTAATATTTATTTTGCAATTATCTGTATTTATGAATATTTTATCAAATAAAAAATAAAATATTTTATTTTTCAAAATGAAACAACAAAAATTAGGTGTGCCAATAATTTTTTGGCACAGTGTATATGGGTGTTATTTACTCTGAAAGTCTACATACAAATAAAAAAAAAAATAATGAGTTAGAATAATGAGTACAGTATGGAATGACAATAATTATATTTAGTGAGTATCACAATTGATTACCTCAGCCTTAGGAAAGGTTCCCATCACGTTAAAAGAGCATTGCTTAAAAATTGGTTCATAATCTATCTCATAGGTACACGGACCTGGTCCAATCTAGAATCAGAGAGATTACGATCAGAAGGCTATAAATATATTTTTAAAATATCATAACACATGCATAAACATTTATTGAGAATATATTAAAATGATACAAACAAATAAAACACAAGATACAAATATTAATCAAAGATGAAATAAATTCAAATAACTTTGCATAAGAAAAGTAAAAAAAAAAATATAACACAATAATGATAATAAGTAATCAATTTCTAATGCTAATCAATTGTATATAATAAAAATACATAAAAAATATATAGTATCAATTTTCTTAAATCAATATAAAATTTATCTGCTTATGTAATTATCAAAACTGTTGTAAAGTTTTGATAATTAAATAAATATGATTGAAATAACTGTAATTTATTTTATGTACTATCAGATTATTTGTAGTATTATGCTCTAAATTTGATCTAAATACTCTAAATAATATGCTCTAAAATTATATCAAACTGTTTATTTATTTTCCATGTGTCTTTGATTCTCTCACAGCAAAGCACCTTTCTTTCTAGTATTTTAATTGCCAGTATGTTTCTAATCTCACACAAGAGCTAAATTATTAATTATTGATTGAGGTGATTTAAAATTTTACACCCTCCTACGATCTTTATATAATTAATTTGATAGTAGAATATTCAATGAAAAACAAGAAGTATACCAGATTTTATTTCATTTTCCGTTCATGGACAGTAAATTAATAAAATAATACTTTATACATATTATAAGAAAAATAATAAACAAATAAAGGTTATTTATTCATTATTTCTAGATTGCAATTTGAAATAAATACACCAGTTCAAGAAGAAGAAGAAGAAGGTCATTATAAAATGCATTCAACAAACAAATACAACATTATGTAGATAGTCAGCATTGTCTTACTGAACAATAAACCTCTCTCTCTCTCATCTTCTATTCTCTTTATTCAATTAGTTTTGATAAATCTCTATATAATTTTCATTTATTTTTCTTGAACAGAATATTAATTCAGCTTTTCCAAAGCACCCTGTCCCAGCCAAAACAATAATACCTGCTATGCCTATTTTATGTATGTTCAAAATTACGTTTTCCTCACATTGGTCATGAAAATAATATCAGTCAGGACCGATAAATCAGACGCAAATGCTTTTCATCACTAAAAATAATGTTTTCCGCCTCTTTCTCTATGAGACATTTTCAATCACAAATTGGTTCCTCTTGGTTTTGTGGACTTTTGAAAGAAGAGTCTCAGTTTTTGGCACTGAAGATTGCTGAAATTTTAAAAATGTGTTGAAATCGTTTTATTATATATTTGTAAACACATTGTCCATAAATTTCCCATGTTGTGGCTGAAGATTTAGATGGTTAGCATAAAACAGGTCTCTGTTCTCAGCTATTCATTGAATGGGACGATATGAAAATGATAAAAAATTAATTTTTGTATCACACTATAACATACCCTCTTAATTATTCATTTTTTATCTTTGATTTAGTTTTACATTTTTTTTTTTTAACAAAACCAGGATTAACAGAATTATCAATTCACAATATTTTACATACATTAACAAAATAATTTTTGAATTGAAATATTAGTTTTATGTACAGAAAAAAACAATAAAAATCTTTTAATTAAAAAAAGAAGAGTACAAGTTGGTACCCTTCTTTTGGCTATAATCATCACCCAGCCTAATAAAATTCCAATGCACACAATGCTTCAATTTCTATTAAAATCATCCTGTTATTTTATTTATTTTTTTGAGTAATTCTTTAATAATGTTTCTCTCGCACAACTGAGCAAAACTTTTACTTCATTTTTTTTTTTTTTAGTAATTATTTAATAATATTTCTCTCGCATAACTGAGCAAATCTTTTACTTCTGTCACAAATAAATATTGTTAGTTAAGCCAGTGGATCAACATTAACAATCATAAATCAATACCAATATAGATCTTTAAGTATTATTTAGTATCTATGAATTCACAATAGTTTAAATTAAGGAATTAAGTTTTATAACAATAATAACTAACATAATGAGAGATGACCTTTAATTTTATCAGAGAATGATATGATAAATCTGAAATAAATCATAAAATTATAAATGAATGAATAAATAAATTACAATAATAAATAAATAAGTCAAATATATTAAATAAAACATAAATGATATAATAAATGTAATGGCATAGATATAATAAATAAGTTTACTGTTTAATTCAAAAATAACTAATCTTCATGAAAATCAAAATTAGTAATTACTATAGGCTATACTTTACTTAAAATTAATGTTTCTTACCATATTCTTGATGGTACTGTCATTTGACTTTAAGATATCAGATAAGCATGAATTATAGGTCCTCAGTTTGATAAGGTAAAGCTCCATAGGATTAGGAGGTTTGTCAAGTAAATTATATTGGCCTACACCAGGTGTATCAGGATTTCCCGATAATATAAATTTCCTCTCAGCTCTTAGCTTGCTCCATTGGTTTCCTTTATATCTCAATGTAGTTTCACTCAGCTCATACTGACATAGAAAAAAAATATATACATATATATATTTATGACTGTAAAAACAACTTTCAGGTTTTTAATTGTTAATACAATTTTTTTTTATGTTTGGTAATTGGGAATACTAAATTATTTGTGGTCATAACCAAAGTTGATTAGATAAGCATAGAACCACACTTAATGAAGTATTAAAAACTTTTTATAAATTTTTTATTTAACTATAATGTTGTTTTAGCAACATTTCGGGTCTTTTGCCATTTTCAAACTAATCATAATAATTTATCACCATAGTCTCTAAAATATTCCTTCTTCTTTAATATTTCTTAACTTTAAACTGTAAATAATGATTAATTTTAAAATGGTAAAAGGGCCAAAATGTTACTAAAATAATATTGTAGTTAAACAAAAATTATGTAAAAAGATTTTATAAATTACCTAAATGTAGTTCTAGGGGTCAAATTCATAGACAACACTCAAGTAAAACTTTTCACTTAACTAGGATGTATGAAATACCACTAAATCCTAGGAAGAGCCATAAAACAAAAATTGATTAAAGTATTGTTCAAAAAACTAAGAATAGCTTAATTAACACAGTAAATAGAGAGTTGATGCACAAAATAGTATAAGCATCAGAAGAAATAGGCATTAAGAAGAAATTGATCCACCTTTTAAGAATGATTGAGAAAAATTCAAGATTTGTGGTACAAGTGGGTCCTAGAATCTCTAATAGTTACAATACAAGCCAATTGTGGCAGTCATCTTATTTAATTTAGATAAAGAAAAGCAATCAGAGGATTTTGTAAAAAAAAAAACAGAGATACAATCTTATACTAATTAGTACATTTGCTGTAATGAATTATAACATGGGCTCTGAAGTAGAAAATATCTTGCAGAATGGAGTTTTCATCCTGTGAGGATTTACAGTAATTAAACACAGTACTACATCTAAGACATAGCACTGAAATATCAACAAATCCGTTAACAGAGAAGTTCGTCACACAGAACAAGACTAGTAAGAAGACCCATGGGATAGTGACTAGACAGTGTCTGAGTGGACTTGAGGGTGTTACTGACCCCGCAAACTGAAAAGCCACAGCTCACCATCAAGCCCACTAGCGGTGGCTCCTGGAAGATGTCCAGAATGTATAAAAGAATAGTACCATTTAATATATTGCTTAAATAATAACTAACATTTTGCAAACAGAGGACATTTTATTAATCTTTCTGAAATGATAAATTTAATTGTTTTATTAAAGAAACAAAAACAAAAGGGTAAATCAACTCACAATCTACTTACTGGAAAATGACGTAACATGGGCTCTATACGTTTTCGAAATTCTAACCTTGGTGGCCTCAAAATTAGGCCTTTTCCTTTTATAATATCAAAGCCATCAAATAGTTTAGGAGGTATAGAAACTGAAGGAACAAATTCAGAACGAGAAGGTTTCCCTCGAAAAATCTGAAACAGGTATAATTTATACACATAAATTTTTTATCTAATTTGTAATTATCATTTCTTTACAATGTAGATGGGACTTGAGAATGAAGTATTATGTTTTGTTAAAGTCGAAGTATTAAGATATTGACATCAAGGAAAGAGCTATAGGGAGTTAGCAAAGTTAGGCTAGTTGCTTAGTTCAATAAGTCTAAAGAAAGAAAATCGGATTATATGTTGAAGAGAACATGAGAACATTTTCAATAGGATTACACACTCCTCAGTCTAGATGGAGTATCCAAATCATTTATTTGACTTAAAAGCATGATAAAATTAGATATGGTCATTGATGAAGAAAAAAAGTTAAAAAAGCTGGCAGGAAAATTAATTCATGTTTCAAAAATGAACAAATCACTTAATGTTTTAATTATATGTCAGGATTATAACTTTGTACAATCTATGATCTCCTATCAGAAAAATAGCTATGGGAAATAGTTATAGAATATTATTACCACCTCTACTATAGGTAAATTCATTTGCCGAAAAAACATTGTCTAATAAATCATATGTGGCTTCCGACTTGTATTTTTAAGCAAATTCTAGTTCAACAACAAATGTCAGTTTACACGATGTAAGAGGCTGCAATAGCTGTCACCATCATAATTACTGTCTTTAGCATTGTCACTGTGAAACCTGATTTTAAGTAAATATACCCATGGTACCTAATTTTAAAAATCGTAAAATATCTTGACAAAGTGATGATGTATTTTTCCAGATGAAAATAACACATTTTAACTAATGTATTTAACACTAAGTTAAATGTAGGGGATTAGTAACTAAAATATTCCAAAAAAATTCTATTTTTTTTTTAAAAAAAAAGAAAGGTACAACAAATCTGACTATGGCAAAAAATATATATTGAAAGTGAATACCTTTCCTTTAGTTTGTTTTTCACATTTTTGAGCATACAACAAGTCTGGATCATAAGAAAGAGGAGAAGGTCCAGGTTTACGGCTAAAAGTAACTCTAGGATCTGTAAATCTTAAACTTGCACCTCCCTAAAAAGGATCAAGTAAATTTCAATTTTAGAAACATAAAAAACTATGAAATGTTACATATAAATGAAACTTTACAGAATACATAACATAACTTATTAAGTATAATTAATAAGTGAAAAATCTCATAAAAAAAAAAATAAAATTGGGTTATATATACAAGATTTTGATGAAAGGCTTTTGTCACTTAGATAACAGTTAATAATAATCCAGACATTTTAATAAATTATACATCATCAGACTAACCACTCAGGGAAAGTAAATCTCTTGTAAACTGTTCAATGTAAAGAGCATAGCTATTTAACAATCTAAAAACCTTGTATGGAATCTTCAAATAAAAATCTTATAATATAATCATATCACCTAATATATATGCATATTAATAGCTACATAAAGAACATGTACATATCTCAAATTATATATTTTATTTTATAATCATTTTCAAAATATAAAAATCATTTAAAAGAATTGACTCCCTGTACCTTTGAATCATATACATTTACTAATCATTATAGTGTCCTGATTCTCTTAAACATGGTATTACAAAAGGATTCTTGTTGGGCTAAAGGCAGCCCTCTACCTCTTTCAATAAAACATCGTACCATTACTCAAAACATTTCAATTTAATGTCAAAATATTTTAATTACAGAAAAATTATGTAGTGAAAAAACCATAATGCTAAGTATAGTAAATCACTTAGCCTGTATAAATGTATCCCAAACACTATATGATACACAAACAGCAGATCAAAAACACAAATAGAGAACAGCCAAAAAAAACTTATACTCATAAAGATATAAAATAGCATAAGACAACATATGTACAGCGAACAGACATTTAGGTATAATTCATTGGAAGTGGTGAAGGATTAACTGAAACAGTAATTCTAAATAATAATTTATTATAGGGGATTAGACAGGTTCTTTAAATAAAGGAAAACAATATTTTTTGTAGTTTTTTTTTTTGTAGTTGTTGTTGTTATTATCTGGGGCTTTAGGGCGTAAAACTCTGAGGTCATTAACACCCATGGGCTTATTGTAGTTAATTTATTTCTAAAGAAGGTGGACTGTGATAAGATACAAAACAAAAAAAAAATATGTTCACCCTATAGTTTTTCATTTAAGGTAAAAACCTAGCTGGTCCCTGAAAATAAAATAGTATTCAGAATGTATTAATACTATTAATTACTTGTAAATAATCTGCAAGGAACCTGTGTGTAATCGGAGAACAGTGCTGTTAAGAGCTACCCTTTGTCAAGCATACATTTTAAACATTGAGTTTTCAAGAAGTCAGCCACCAAGGCTTGCTAAAGTGAACTAGTAGGGTACCGTAAGTGAACCGTAGGTGAACCGTAAAGGTATCACTTCAAACATGTAAATTATGTTGGGTCTTCTAGCTTCTGCTATATGTGTTTTTATTTTTCAAATTGTCATGTTAAGTGAAACCCTTAGAAGCTGATTTACCAAATACTCTGGGATCTAAATTTCTCATTGACAGTTTTATGGTTTAGATGGGATAGACCACAGCAGTCCTGGCAAAAAAGAATTTGTACTGGTCCACCCCACCATAACACGGCAGTTGTTAGTATCAGCATCAGATCTATGTAGACACCAACTATCATTTTCTACAGCATGGCAACCCAGCATTCATGAAAATATATATATTTTTTTCACAGAAATTATTCAATTATATTTCACATTTCACATGCTTGTCTGTCACTGAACACAACACATGTGAATCATAGGCAAGGTTTGCCATTTTAATGATTATGTCACTAAAAAAATCCTGTCGAAACAGAATATTTTACATTTGTCTCTCAGCTGCAAATTTTTAATAATTAATCTTCTGGAAACTTCTAACACACTTACTTGAGGTAGGGGTTAGTGAGTCCTAGGTACTTCTATATAAAATTGTTGATCTCACAAAATGGACATAATTGAAAAGTGGGTTTGGATGTAATATTTAAAACAAAAGCATTTCGAAATCATTAAAAAAATTATAATAAATATAGCTTCAAAAATATATATTTTACAATTATTGAAATGGTCCAAACTTTGAAAAATTCTGTGTAAACTGACCTCACATTACCTTTCAACCTTGTGATGTTGTGATAAAAGTTGTAAGGAATAGTGTCTGATGATAAATGATTTTGATTTAGTTTTAAGTGAATATTTGACTAATTAGAAATCGATGTTTTTGGCCTGGGCAGAATAGCCTGCATGGAGTTAGAGTTTTTAAAATTATATAGTTTCAAAGTTGTATTAAGTAGATTGTCCCTGAATATGGCCGGATTGGCCGAAACGTCGGACTTGTAAGAGGAATAAAAGGTTTTGAGACTATAATGGATAAAATTTGAATTATTTATTTTAAAAAAATTACCAGTCTCAAAAAAATATTAAGATTATAGATAAGAAATAGGTTTATCAATTTTGAAATGGAGAGTCAGGACAATTTGATCATTTTATAAAATGAATTAAACACATTCGTTATAAATTTAACTAATACTAGTTTATAAAAGATTAAGAGAGTGTATTTAATATAAAAACTTACACTCAATTAAGGTTCCAATTAGCAATTTGAAAAATTAATCGACTCTAACTGAGTAACTTTATTTTTACTATTATATTATATGTAAAACTATCTAATTTTTTGAGTTATCGAAGTTATTAAAGGTTTAAGCTGATTTAATCATTAAAACTTAGTACAGTCAAAGCGAGAACAGATTCCCACCTTAGTTTCAAGGAAAAACAAAGATAACAGTTCACAAATTACGCTCCAACAGCAGGGAAACATATATATATATATATATATATATATAGGTTTTGATTTATGTATTTGTGGGTGATATAAATATATATACCTCAAAAGGGATAACCAAACCCACCAATGTATCATTTTAAGAGGAAGGCGGTTGTACACTCAATGATACCATTCTGAGTACTGCTTATCCGTAATTTTGGGTATAATGGCTTGTTTAATGATGTTTTACCACAATATTCCCAATTTGAAATAGGTTTTCAAATTTGGAATTTCTCACCATTTTTAAATTATGGGGTTGAAGGCAGCCCCTCTAACCTTTCCTTTAACATTATTGAACAAAATAACAAAATTTAATTATTTTTCATGAAATACAAACAAAATTTTTTTTAGTAAAATCAGTTAATTATGATAGTATGCGTATAATTTAACAATAATTAGTTAAGTAAAGTGTTAAAAATAGCACAATTAAATCTTCCACTATTTGTTAATTCCAACGAAAATTGTAACTAATATAATAAAAATAGCACTTATTTCAAGTAATAGAGTAAAAATTATGCATACTTACTAACAAGATACACAATCATGATCATCCAAGAGGCAATAATAAAATAAAATTTCTTGGGAGGGAAGGCATGAGCCATCGTATTATTGAGGGCAATAAATGGTACCCCTGAACACACCTATTTGTAAATTCAGCCAGAGATGCTGCTTCAACATTTTAGTGGAAAAGGTATAAAATCTAAAACTTTCTATATTCCATATCTTGAAGACGACTCTCCCCTCTCTTGTGTAAAGACATAAGCTGTATAGGTGTTTTAAGTTACTTATCCAGTCGCTGGAAGCAGATCCCCAAGGATTTTTGTGACCATAAAACGATAAAAATTGATTATGATTTATTGGGGTTCTCTTGTGATTCAAAGGAACTTTCTAGTAATTCATCTTGATTATGAATCTTACCTAAAGAATAGGTTATCCTAAGGTCATCTTATGACTCTTTGATTTAAGTTTGTTCCAAAGTTACTGTTTACATTTTATTAAATAATGTTTCATAAATTAAGATGAATCAGACTTTTTTTTCACTAATTATAAATATGTTTGTTTAATTCGGAAAATCAAAAACAAAAGTTCATATTGTTTAATATCATATAAATACATAGTTGAATATATGATATTCTAACCAATCATCGTCTTTCAAATGTAGTATTTACTATTTTACTTTAACTAACGTAAAAGGTGTATTTGACCTCTGCTATATATGAACTTTTCATACATTGGGACAATTCCCTACTATATAAAAAGGAACTTGGTTGGATAAAAAATACTTTCTGAATTATTAATTTTTCTTGTTACAATTTATAATTATTAATTAGTTTCAGATCATTTAATATCGCAATGTTCTATTAAGAGAGTTACAAAAAGTCAGATCATAACTAGAGCACAGCTACTGTTGCCTAAAGACTGATAGATATATGGTATATTTATTATTAGACGAGTAAATAGTGATATAAATAGAATGATTATTTTTATGTAAGTAGAAAATAACTGCTAGTGCATTTTAAAATCAATCACCCAATACAAATCCATGTATATGTAAATACTTAGTTTCATGGTTTCTGTTTTTAGTAATTTATGTTTAATTTTCTTGATAAACATTATTATCTTAAACATTACAGAACTATATTTTCATTAATGCTATTCATAGAACTAACTACATTACAGCATTGTAATCAATACAAAAATCCAATTTATTTTACTGCCTGCTGTAATCTATCTTTTAATTGTATAAAAAGGTGTGTGCTGATGTTCCAACTTAAGCTTAACACTTTTTTCTGGACGATTGGAGGAGAGAGAACAAACAAATGTTATCTGCTTGTTTGTTTTTTTTCATTTAATATTTTATTTATTTTCCACATTTTTTATTCAATTGGACTTATCTGAGCTGCTCTAGTTAGTATGTTTCGGAGGACAATAATATTACTAAAATTAATGAAAATATGTAAACAAAAACTCAAATTTTATAATTCTTGTTAGCAAAAATTAGGTTCTGTTTACTTTGAATTTGTAAAAGCAGGTCAGGTAATGAAAATGTTTTGAAAATTATATTACATTTTGTAGCTTTCCTAATCTTGTATTCTGAACTAATCTACAATAAGAGTTGATGAAATGCTTGCTTTAATAATGTGTTTTAAAAAGTTTAAGGCATTTACATAGACTGAAGGAAATGCACATATGTATAAAATTAACTTTTACAAAAGAAATATGTTTAAAACAGCTTCAGAAGGATGTGTTTTTTATCTGGTCTGTGTTTCAGTTTCAGTTTCAAGTTCAAGTCAGGGGACTTTTTATTTTAAAAAAAAAAATAAATATATCACACATTATGATCATTATTGATCTAATCAATATATTTCAGAAATATTATACTTTTCTTACCTTAATGCGGTGTTTCCTATATCTTATATTGTAAGTGCATGGGGCTGGAACACCAGTATCAGCTAAAGCAAGTGCATTGGTAGAACAGTTAAACGGTACATGGCAGCCTGTGCATAAAAAGTTTGAGAGCAAGTCATTAGTCTAATCTGAAAAACAAACAATGGAAATAAAGCATTTACATGTGTAAATCAGAAGCATTAAGTATTACGTGTTTTCTTTGGTTTTGGGTAGGGATAGTATGATGCTGGTGAAACATTTTTAGATCGTTCTGATAAAGAAAATGGATCAGTTCTTAGAGCACGATTCCACATGCTTATCTCATAATATATTTATCAAAAAATAATAATCTTCTTTTTTCTAAATGTGATATTCAATGAAGCAGTAATGAAAAGTAAATATTGATTTTTATGATCTAGTATCTTGAATTATCATCGTCATTAATTATTGTATGTTATAAAAATACTTGTTAATCCTTTACTTCAAGAAATAATGACATTGTTAGACAATTTGATACTATTCTGTGTTGCTGTTTCTATGGTTACAATGACACATGGTAATTTTAAGTATTTAGCTTTGTGTTATATTGAGGAATCTTTTTTTTATTGTTTGTTATTATTACAATTTTATGACAATATTTATTAATTGGCGAATTAAAAAGAAATATTCCATACAGAATGTTTCATTCATCATGATTTTTTTGTTTAACACTATTTTCCTTAGTACGGATAATGTAAATAAAGTAAATAAGGTACGTTGAAAAGTGTAATATACTCTTTGTTAAATTTTAAAATTCTATGGTAACATTTATATATATTTTCTAATGTCCATCAGCAAAATGAAGTCTGTTTGTTTGCCTTATATACCCGATTGAATTTTGGATTTTTTGAGTGTGATTGATTATGTTAAAATCTGATTTATCAGATGAAAATTTCTGAAATCTAGTAGGATCAATAAAATTTTATGTCAAATATTATTCATTACAAACTATTATAATAGATTATGTTAATTTTTTAATTGACTCACCGATCATTTATTTAAAACATAAATTTGATTTTTAAATATTTGACAAGATAAATACATTAATTTATAAAAAAAAAAATTATAGTATTTGGAATCCACCATATCCAAAACCCAGATTATTTGGAACTTTTTTCAGTTGATACTTTGACATTCAAACCTTCAAAATTATATCACATAAAGGTAACAGAATTTTAATTTTATAATTTAATATGTACTTTAATACATTTTATAATGTAATGTTTTTTTGTAATTTTGAATGGATGAATGGTTTCATGTCTTGCACCCAAATTGTGATTTTAAAATCATATAACATTCTTAAAAGTGTATCACAAGCATTTGTTGAAAAAGGGAGCACTAATAAGCTATTTACAATGCTTCTGACAATATAAATTGAAATTCCCTAATTACATGTTTTAAATCAATTAAATGTTAGAAAGTTTTTATGTTTCAATAAATTATTTTATTAAGGCTTTTCTTATTCAGAATTTCATATTATACTTCTGACACATTATTTTACAATTACGGCTCTATTATGTTTTGTTTTTTATCTTAGTAATTTTTTTTATGTACCTAATTATTAGTAATGTTTTTTCATTATGTGAAATCATCCCAGTCAATCACGTACACACATACCATATAAATTTGACATTTTTTTTTATTCTTCATGTTATTAACTTATTTAGATTAATTTATCTTCATTAAATAATTTTATACTGACTGAATACACTGAATTTTTAGGCTGACACTCAGAGATGGAAGGTAAAAAATGTTTTTAGAAATAGTGTTCTTATATTTATGTCATTGAATCGGCCAACTTGTTCAATGGTGATACTGAACCCTAAGTCCTGCTCCCGAACCTAGATGTGGTGCTATGGCTTATTTGCTTTTACACTATAGCTAATTAGCTGATAATGAATATGGGGAATTTCATCAAACTTATCTCTAAATGCAGATTACAAACATAACATAAGCATTATAAAATTCATGAAGATCTTTATTTCAATAAACCAGCAATAAATATATTCTAATTTAAAATTATAAATGAAAAATCAGAATATTTTTATATCTTAGCTTGATAAATTTTTTTATGGCTGTTTTAAAATTTAATTAATGGATTCTACAATATTCTGTCAATTATGTTGCATATTTAAGGATATACAAAACTACTAGATTGGAATCCTGTTTGAAACAAATTTAAATCAAACCACTCCTATTATAATTTTCATAGTTGTAAAAATAGTTTTTAATTATTAATGTTCACTAAAACAATTATATTATGCTAGTGATGTGGTATTAGCATGCTCTTAAATTTTAGTTATGATTCTTTTTTAATTTTTTTAAAATATTTGTTTAATACCTTTGGATTATTCAGTAGACTGCTCTCCATGTACACCATTATATACAAAAGTGAACAACTGAAGTTTAGTTAATTTCAGTTCAGGACCACAAATAGAAGAAATGTAATTCAAATTCTGTGGAAGGAAGCCTCTCTACCTAAAAGATGGTTTTCATTGCTAGACTAAAACAAAACAGACAAATGCATCCAATGCTTTTGTATTAACAAAAAAAAAAAAAAAAGGTTAATAGAATTATTATTAAATGAAATAATTTGATTTAATTTTATGAATAGACCATAATTTGATATTTCATCTAAGACCATTTCTATTATAGTATTTCAAATAATTAGTTTTGTGCAGAATCAATATACGTAATTATGTTTGTGGCTTAGTGACATTACAGCCAGTGACAATTTTTTCTAATTGAGATATTTTTTAGCAGTTAGAAAAAAATCTATAAACTTAATCAATTGTTACTGCATTAAACAACATATTTAATATTTTGTGATATTTATTCATTCATGATTTTAAAAATACATGTTATTGGAAATAACCTTGACTATGTATAAATTGAAAATAGACTAATTTTTTTTTTCTATTTTTTTTAGTTTGGTTCTCCTTTGTTCATTTGATTGAAGATGAAATCCAGAAAATCTTGTTACCAGTAAAAATAAATTCCTATCCAATGCAGAATTGGTATTTTTCATTATAGAAAATGTAACATCATGCATGTGTTGGTATGAAATTTGTTTTAATACATATATCTTTCAATTAATTATACAGTTGAATTAATTCTTTGTTAATCATTAATTTTTATTTTATTACCTCCTTTGCTGATCTTTTACTTGCTTACGCTTATTTTACCACTTTATCAAACTTACCATTTTTAAAAGCCTATTTCTTTTTTTTAAATTTATTAATTTGGTTGTTAGCTGTAGATATCCCAATTTTTATTATTATATTTATTGTTGTGGTAATACCATTTAAAAATAAAAACACCTTATATAAATTATTTAAAGTGAAAAAATATTTATTATTTTCCACTGGGATAAGGAAGAACTTTGACCATCTATGGTTGTTATCCGTATTTAAAATTATTTATTACTTTTATCCACAAATCATAAACACTTTTATTTATAAATTATGGTAACAATTTCAATCTCTTTATACTTCATGACAAAAAAATAGTTATTCTGAAAGACTTTCGTGATCCCGCAGTGACATTTATAAAATAAAAATAAATAAAATTAACGTAGAACAGCTTTTGTAATGCATGTTTCTTATGTTCATATTTATGATTTAGTACGTAGTGCATGTGCTGACAAATTACTTGCTGTCAACTATATTCATTAAGACATGCATATTGCTTATGGTTAAATATGTGTATATACATTTTAATATTTTAAAACAAATGCAGCCACTATAAAAGAAAAATTATACATGACATCTTACTTTAAATTTTCTTATAAAATATAAAATTACATTTTTATCCAGTTTTCTCCTTCTTTTAAACACTAACTTACAAGAAGAGATTCTTGGTTATATGTGAAATTATTTATTTTAAATTTTTTGTTAGTACTTCAAATATTTTTATTACCTTGAAAAATAAAAAAATATAGAGCAAATTGCATTAAAAAAAATCTAATTGGATTTTTAAATTTGGAATAAATTGGATCAACTTATATATTTAGAGCAGTTTCTATCAAATTTTCAGAGATTAAACAAAAATAAAGTTATAATTGGGTATCACGGAATAATGACTTTTATCTTAGCTTATAATAAAGAAAGGTATTTAAAAATAGTTAATTTTAAGCTGTCTAATTTTGGAATCTTATGTGAAAAAAAATACTAGGCTTTCTCAATCGGAATGTATACTAGTGTTGAGTAAAACAAATACATATACATGCATAGTATGTAACTATTTGTTTACTGATTATTGTTACCAGCTGGTAATATAGGTTTAATCATTTTTAATGATATATTCATTTCTTCAATTGTTTTATGAAATTAATTACAATGAAATAAAATATTTAATTATGCGAAAATATTTTTTCTTGTTTTTTAGTGTCTCTTGAATTGAGTATAAAAATTCATTAACCTTAAACTATTTGATATATTTTTTTTTCTATTCAAATTACATTTAAAAAAATAATAAATAAAAACCACTTGACTCAAAAAACTACCAAAAAAAATTTTTTTTTTGGAAATGTGTTGTAACAATTAATTAATTAAAATTATATTTGTATTTTTAATATGCAATTTTTCAAATAAAAATATTTTTCTGTAAATTAATTAATTAATTATTAACTTAAACCCTTGACAGACTGTTCCCAATTGGGAATATAAAAAAAATCCAATAAAGATATTGGTTTGAATTTTTATTTTCCATAAAAATAAATTGTAAAAAATATATATATAAAATTTCAATTAGAACTGGATTTAAACTGAAGAGAACTGGTTAATAACAGAAAATATATTTATAAGACTAAATTCAAATTTTTATCGCGGAGGTTTGATTAAAAAATAATTAACATTAATTAATTAATGTTAATAATTAATTAATAATATTAAAGTATCTATATTTCTGTTATTTGGTATCTTTTCTTTTTATTCATTTCATTTCACTTTTGTTACTGTGTACAATTTAGTTTCTCATCTTGAGATATTTATAAATAGATTTTTCTTTTTTACTCCTTGTATTATTGAATGGTCGAAATTAGGAGCTGTTCTAAATTAGATAACTTTTCTCTAATATTTGTATCAATAAATTGACTAATTAACTGTTGTTTTTTGCTCAAAAAAATACAAACTGACAGAGGTTAATCATTCCTAAAATGATTAATCAGTAAATTATCATATTGATGACAATTACATGATAAATAATTGATGGGTCTGGTTTGATTTGACTATTTCTTGTTTATTTGATTTAGTTTTTATTTCTAAATTCATATTTTTAACTCTCGTGGCAGGATTTATTAACTTTTTTTTTCAAGTACCCATTTACGCGAGTTGGCTATTTAGTCTTGAGAAAATATTTGTAAGTGTTAATTAATATTTTATTCTTAAGCAGAAATGAGCATTATGTTGAAAGATGTAGTAATTTTAATTTATTATAAACTATACAATCAATGATAAAATTTTTTGGTCTGAATTCATATAAAAAAAACTGGAATTTTTCCTTAGAACCGCTTCTTGCAAGTTTTTTTTGCCATAGATTTATGAGTTAAGTACTCATAAATAATATAAGTCAGATGACCAGGTTTATTATTTTCCCCTGCATGATACCGATATGTATACATAGTTAATATACAAGATTTTTATGGAATAAAAAAAAGATATATAAGCTTAATTCTAAATGCATCACATAATTAACAAAGACAAAATTAGATTAAAGTAATTATGGTTCTCTTTTTATTCTTATATCGTCACTTTTCTAAAATTTCCTTTCTCAAATATTTTTTTACCTCATTAAGGAAAAATGTAAGATAAACAGAAGGAGCTAGTTATGCTAAATTTGTATTAGTTTGCATATAAGACATAATTTTATATTTGTTTCTTTAACCCTGGAACAGTAGTGCCCTTCTTTTCAGCAGTTATTTTTAGTGCGGAATCTATTTGATTTAGTGGTGCAAAAAATATGCTCATCATAATTTATGAGCAATATTTCAAACGTTTATATTAAATAAAATCAAAATCAAACATTGTGGTACAAAACAATTTTTTTTTTTAAGTACAGAATATTTACTAAGTTTTTTTTTTTATTTGAGCAAATTATTTGAAGTACCTACTGTTATTTTCACCATTGTATGTTTTAAATATTTAAAAGTAATAATAAAATACAAATGAGTGTCTGTATGGTATGATGAGATATGAGAAAGTGAAAAATAAGTTTTATTACTATACAGACAGTTTATTAAGACAGTTATCGTTAAAAAAAATAACTCAAAATGATTACTAAAGCTTAGAAATTCATTTTGTATAAAATAAAAACTAATAATGAGGAAGCTCCCTTATGGTACTGAGCTGGTGACTGGGCCGGTATTGAAATAATTGCTTGGGTGGGGCATAGCTGGGGAATAGAGATATAGTACTCCTTTAATATTAGTTCAAGTCATTTGAGTGAATTGATTAAATTTGACTCCCGCTACCATTCTAGGGCTAATCAGTATTTGTTATCTGTTAGAAAACATTGATTTCATAATTTTAATTGTGTATATTTTTTTTGTATTTATCTTTTTACTAAACATTAATGTATAAAACTGAGCCTTTTTAAAGAATATTAATTTAAAGTGTATGTTTTTCATAACCAGCTCCACTCCAATTCTTATGAAGGAAGATAACATGCTTTTAAATCTTATATTACATTTAAAGTAGAGACAATACAGATATGGTGAAAGACATCAATAACATTCCTTACCTCAAACAATTGTCTACCATGAATGACCAAGGACCTTCCATCACAACCAAATTGTTCAAAAGTTATTGTCACAAAACATCTCGCCTAACGACTAACAACTAAGTAGGCTGTAAACTATTGTAACGATACAGTTAAGCTATTTCTTTAAAGCTATATGTACATAACCTCTGCTCGACATATATTTTTTTTTTAAAACCCGTTGCTCCGAACTGGTGGATCCCTTCTTTTCCAAGAAATAAGGGCCGAGTTGCTAATACCAAAGTAACTAAACTATAATGTTCACTGCGCCAAATTAACTTAAACAAATGTTCCATTACAGTTGAGATCATGACAGTAAGTGCGGAAATCTTGGAAGTTGTTATTTGATGGCAACGGTGTTCTAAGAGACATTGTCCTCAAGTTGGGGTCTGGCCTCTTTGGTTTGACTGGGACTCCAGCAGATATTGTCATCCTTTTAGTTGGCACCTTTTGGGTGCCATTACCAATGTCTCGAGAGCTGATAGTGAACTGAGTTCTGTAATCATATCGAAGTGTCGAGCAACAGGATCGAGAGGATACAATGGCCTTGAACCCGGCTCTAAACTTCTTGTTGAAGAATGCGTACAAGATGGGATTGATGCAAGAATTTGAAGTTCCCAGCCATTGTGCTATGGGCAAGAAGAACTCAATTATCGCCAATTCCATGGAGCCGATTTCACCTCCCAGTTTTACTCTGCTGCAGATGATATATAGTGGAAGCCAAGAACAAGCGAATAGGACTATCACTACAAGCAACATCTTGATAACCTTCATCTTTGACTTTTGTATTAGTTGCTCTCCATGAGCATGTGTTTCTCCTGGCAAGGTTCGAGTGACAACACGCTTCCATATCATTATATAGCATATGGATATTAGAATCAGTGGGAGGATATAGCACATGAAAAGGTGAGCAACTATGAAGTAAACACTTTCACTGTATCGATCTGGCCATTCTTCAGTACATGTCTGAAACAGAAAAAACAAAAACAATAGTTATAAAGTGAAATGTACTTTGTTACCAACAAATCATTGCAAATGGTGCAAAGCCAAAGTGGTATAAGTGAGAATTTTGTTATCTTGGGTTTTTATTAGCTATGCATAAATTTTTATTAGCTTACATTTTTTATGTACTTTTCAATCCTCTTTGTAATGCCAAAAAGACCTAACTGAATATGTTATGTAACTAATTAAAATTGCTAACTGATCAATTGAGCACTATTAAAATTGGGTGCGATCTAATGTCTGCAACCATAACTCAAACACAATTCTCTTAAAAATTTTAATATAGGTATACCACTTTGTCATTGGACTGATAAATAAGATTTTTATATGAAGTGAACTACTCCTAATAATTGTTTTTATTTTATGAGGACATTATTATGGGTAATAATAATGAATTCCGAGTTTAGTTTTGTAAAATAAGTACGAAGCCCCGAAACTTTGATGTGTAATTTGATGTCACAATATTTTTTGATATAATATTTCAGATGTACTAATTTGTTCGAAATAATATAAATGTATATGAATTAGCACATAGAGTTATTTTGACTCGGATTACTTTGAATACGAAATAATTTATAAAGTAATGTGTTCATAATTACAGAAATAATGAATAATATTTCAATAATAAAATTTGAATAATAATTCAATAAAGATTTATTTGAATAACGCCTAATATTGCTTTATTATACATGAGGATGTATATTTTATTATTATAATTATGAAATAGAATTACCTTAGCAAATCAACCTTTAGATTTTTATGAGCAAGGTATGTTATGAATTTGTATGGTGGTTATTATTCCCATTATTTAATCTCATAGCTTTATGACAACAGAGGGTTCGATGTATTATATATGCATTTTACTTCTAAATATAAATATTTTATACGGGACGGCTTTAAAATCGCACTATAAAGAAACCTAAGAGGAAAAAAAACAAGACAGAATAGTAGAGAAAGAGGACAAATCCTAGAAACGAGTTAAACCATGTTCTCCACTCGGCGGATAAAACTCTGAAAAGTTTAAAAGGAAGAAGGAGCAAAGGAAATAAAAATTGCATCAGTTGCCCTAAAAGGGACGGCTGAGGTAAAGGAAAGAGTCCTTAAAAAAGCAACACCTCGAAGCTAAGATCAGGAATAGGGCTTTACTTAACTAAGTCCAAAGGATAACTGTTTAAATTGGGATCTACAAAGTTTTGGTTTCATAACTACTTCGAATTTATATTTAGTAATATTCTTCCAGTAATTAAATATAGATTCGTTGATTAATTGTTTACACATTGTTGTAAAATAATTAGATTGTTATACTTAACAATAACGCCGTCATATATTTTTTTCGTGCATGAAATTAATAAAACTTAGATCACAACTATGGTGATGATTATTATTAATGCCTATCAAATGATTTGTCCAATTGCTAAATTCTTTCAATCCAACTAATCAAAAATCCAGATTGTAGCATCATTTTTTGTTCGGATCAACTTCCGTGCACTCGCGTAAATGGGCTGTTCTTTAAATAAAAAGAAAGAAATGCAAATCGGGTATCCAACAGTTTTTAAGGCATTTTCTCAAAACTTAGTCCTAAAAAAAATTTGTTAGTGCATATGATTTGTTTTATCCCTTTTCATTTACTGTTTAACGTTTTTGTTAGAAACAAATTGTTGCAATGGCTCAAATTTTAATTTTTGTTACTGTTCAAAGGACACTTTTTGGAGCCTGTCTTTCAATTATTATCTTGAATGAGAAAGTATCCTATTAATTTTTAATTTGTCATATTCTTTAGCTTTAAAACATTGAAAAAATAATTAACATTACCTATGATAAATGTTTAAACTATTATTCTTATCAGGCGGTTTTTCGGTAGTATAGTTGATGGGAGAAACTAAACGAAACGTTATTTTTCCTAGTCTTTTCATTGCCTGTTTTCTGATTTTGATTTGGATACTTCAGTTCTAGCATTGACGTCGTGGAAAAAATGCACTGTTAGGTAGCTAGTGTTTTCATTTGTTGCAATATCCTCACTGGTCGTATTTAGTAATTTTTTAGGTTTTTTTTTTTTTCAATCAATAGGTTCTTATTTTATTTATTTGTTAGTGTTATATATATAAATAAATATGAGAAGTTTTCTATCAAAAGTTTATAAATCCACTTCTACTGTGGAAAACTAAAGTTTTTTAACAAATTAAAATTTAACAGTTACGTTTTCTTTTTTTTTTAATTTTCCCAGTCAAATATTAGTTACTAATCAACATTTTCAATAAAGATTTAACCTAAGTCAGATCTTTTTCCACAATAATTTTTTAACAATAATCTTTCAAATATATATATATATCGACTGTTCATATTCGTAGCGAAGCGAAGTCTTCATTTTTAAAATGAAAAAATGACCATTCTACTAGAAAAAATCTCATGATTAATATCCATTTGCAACACACCCATGTCAAATAATATTTTCTCATTTATCATATATACTTACTCATTTGTAGAGACTACGAACATGGGATAACCAATTTAATTGCAACTTTTTTGTGATACTGTGTTGAAAAATATTAGATATGTTTTAAAAATTTTATCAAATATTAAAGTTCTTGCTTTTTCGCCCCAGGAATCTAGAAAAAAAATAATTTTACCAATTTTGTAAATAAATGGTTTTCTTCTTTACTCTTTTTCGAGTTAAAGGTTATTTTATACCAATAGTTTTATGATAAGGAAATTACATACACAAACTGAAAGTTTCTTCCACTAAAGTAGTAGGGCAATTATTTTTCCACTAATCAACGGCTTTCATGTAACCATTGATAACTCCGTAGTATTCCATCCAAATCCAGCTGTTTTAAATTTAAATGTCTGCTCTTCCAATCCACATCAATATATTTTAGATTTTATGCCTTTGTAACGGAGAAAACATTAGTTTCAAATCAGGAAAAATCCTTCAAGTATTTTATCTTATATCCCCTATTATAATTTGCTTACATTAACCTGCCACGTGCCATTTTGTGTAATTTATACCGTCTCAAATAACTTCAAAGCTCCTTTCATATTGGTAAGGTCATGTTGATGTCATTGGATTTATTTTTTTTGTGTGTGATTTTCGAAGAAATATAAATTTGTTAATTTAATAAATATTAGTCATGATGATCTGCCGGTGGTTTTATTCTATTCAGAATAAACCAAAGATTATTGTCATTTTTTTATCGCATAATTTGAAAATTCGGTTGTTAAAAAAAATATCTCTGATTTGACAGTTGTTTTTTTTCTGAGAATGGCCTAGATACATTGATAGAAAAAAAATTCTCAACATTTAAAATAGAGCTTTGAAAATCCTATAGTGCAGCAAAATTGTAAATCTATCTTTCCGACAGCTGCATAACTTGTTATATATCCATTGGATTCAATCTGTACAAAAACTCGTATCGTCGTCAGCTGTCTGTAATCGGTACACTTTGAAAATTTGGTAAAACTAAGCCTCTTTCCTTCCCTGTTCTTTTCAGTTTTACCAGCCTCTTATAAATGCCTCTCAAGTATTCTGTGTACTTTGAAACTTAAATGCAACATTTGCACTAAAGTATCAAATTTGAAGCTATTAGCTCAAAAAATTGCTACTACAATTTTTTTTTCATTTCCTGTAAAAAAAAAAAAATCTGTTTGACACTCAAAGAGTTTTGAATTTGTCAACTCAATGGAAATACTTTTTTTTATTATAAATTATCCGCCAGCTTTATCACTGAATTTTTACTATCGTCATTACTCTTTTGCTAGAACATCGGTCTGTGATGCTTTTCTTGAAAATTTAAACTAATGATAAAACTTCTCGCTAAAAGGGAAACGAAATGAAGAGAATTGAAGGAAGAAAAGCATTGGCTAATTGAAGTAGCAGTTGAAGCAAAGACTACCCTATGACCTTTTAAGACTAGCTACCCCAAGACTCGTTAAGGTCTCAAACTCGATTAACACCGCAGTTTATCTGTGTCCCCACCCCGTCATCAAACCCCGATCCCATCTCATTCTCTTTATTTTATAACTTTACCATTATCCGCCATTCTTCTCTGTATTTTATGTTATCAGGAGAATCCCATTTAAATGAGAAGAAAATTACATAGAGCATTAATCATGGTTAATGACTGGAACAATTATTTTATAATTATTGTTACACTGTATAATAGAATTATAATAATAATCCGAAGACGGTAGATGAATGAAAACGTTTCCAAATTAATGGTGTTTTCATGAGATTTCCCTCCAATTGTTAATGTTGAATAGATTGCTAATGTAAACAAACATAATTTATAAACAATAATGTAATTTAGAAACATATTTCAAGTTGTTTATTTCAAGCTAAAAAATAAATAAAAAATTATCTCTCTATTATATAAAAAAGTGTTGAGTGATCGCCATGTAATATTTTAGTTTACTTATGGTCACCGTGTTTATTTTACATATAATGTGGAATAATAAAACTAGACTGAAAAAATTGAGTTTAACCGGATTTTTTTTTTCTCGAAAAAAGTACAAATAAAAAGGGCACTCAAAGGGACTTGGATTTGCCACTCTTACTGGAATTCTCTGCATGACTGGCATTTGATATGACTATAAATAAATCACAAGGGCAGAGTGATGAAAAAGTTGGTTTATTTTTAACATCGATGGAAAAATATTTACTCATGGACAAATGTATGTGCCTCTATCGACACACAGATGGAATAAAAATTTAGTGAAATTTAGAAGAAAAAGAGATTACGACCATTGTTTATGAAGAGACACTAAATTGTAGTACAAATAAAACTGGGTGTAGAGCTATTGATAAAGGAAACATAAATTCATCTTCTGGAATGCGTTCACCCGAAACAATGGAAGGAGTTCTCGTATTTCCCCGGCAAGGTGTCATTGATAGAATGTCACGCTGTCAAACGTGCGCAGGAAATATGTCACAATGTCCTGGACCCTTTAGACTCATAGGCTTAGCAAAACCAGTATTTCACTTTGGCTTTATGACGTACAAATATTTTTATCTAATTAAAAAAATTTATAATCTGTGTCAAGATTTTCTTTGGTATCGGCTTCATCGAGAGCTTACATAGAACCCTGAATACCAAAAATGTATCTTGTAAAATATTAGTTCACTTAGTATTAACTTCACCTCCTCTCCTATCTACTCCTACTATTCCTCCTCCATGTATTTCCTGATTGCTTTTTCCCCTTTTTATGATTTTGAAACACTTGTGCTTTAACATTCTTTAAATAATCCTTATCTGTTATTTTTACGGCTTTTATCATTGAATGGATGGTATGACAAGTAGTTTAAAATTCTTCCACTGCACTCTTCATTCCTAATCCATCTGAATTTTAATTGATTATCACACTTAATAATTAAAATATCTAAAAACCTAGTGTAATTGTTTTGCCCCATTTTGGAGGTAAATTAAATATTACTATGGGGACTATTGCATGTTTCTAGAACCTTATCAATTTGGTTTCAATAAAAAATCATCTACGTATTTTGAATTTATTTTATTGTATATTCATCTACGTAGTTTATTAATTAATATCGCAATCAAAACTATGCTAAGAACTCCATCCATCAGTAATCCATTAAAATGCCGAAATACCCTATTATCATGTGTTATGTTTATTTTTTACATGTGTGATTTATGATGTTTTCCCGTTCTTCATTTATAAGTCAAGAGAAAACGAGTGAAATGAGACTTAACGTCAAAACTAACAAGGACCTCGTCTTTCCCTATAAGCAATTACTTATGTTTTTCTTTTACTTCCACCGAATTTTTATCGTAGTCATTTGCATTATTTAAACCATCTGAAAAGGTTTGGAAAAGCTTGCTTATTTCTCGGTTAGTCTTTTTATATTATTAACTATAGGTCGTAAGGGATTCTGATTTATGCATTTTTACCTGTCCATATATTCAGGGGAAATCAACAGTGTGAGTGCTTAGCAACTTTTTTTTAGGATTCATTAAGATAATTATTTGTTTGTAGTTTCCACATATTTACTTGATTTATTTTTTAATTCTTTAAGTGGAAATGTTCTTTATGATGAAATCAAATTACATATATAACTAACAAATCTTCAATTCCTTCATAGTTAGGAGATAATTTAGTTCGTTCATTCTCTCAGCTCTCATTTTTTTTTTCCTACACAAAACTATCCGAAAAAAGTAAGGCATTAATTAATATGTTCCGCAATCCCTGATGTCAGATACGGATAACATCATGATTAAAGAAGAAATTGATAAACTCAGTCTAAATAACATGTTGTCAGGTTAGCTGTTGTACCTTGTAACTTAGAATAATACTTTATATCATTTACAAAATAATAATATTAGTAATACTTCATTCTTGAAAGAAGAATTCTCGAATTCAATAGAAATTATACTGCTATCGTTTAGATGAGAGTCTGTTCGCTGATAGCCCCCCCCCCCCCCAATTTCAAGAGGATTAAATCGTGTTATTGTTTTCTGAGTTACGATCTATAACATCTTAGGAGACAATACTTCATTACAGCTCCATCGTGTAAGGTTTTAAATTTGTAATTGAGTAGGGAAAAATGTGATGTTTTCAGTCTGAAAGTGGTTTAGAAGTTTTTTTGTTCACTATAAAAAATTAATCCGAATGAGAAGAAGATATTTCATTATCAATAACATGGCTTTTTCATATGAATTCTCAGTTGGTCGCACTCTACGGTGCTGATATCAGGTCTTCACTGTACCTAGAATAGGAAGGTATCCTATAAGATAACAACTCCTTGTGGCAAGGTGGAGAAAAACTAAAGACAGGAAAGCAAGGAAAGAATAAATAACTCCATCAATTTTGAAATGAATTTGGATTGTATATCTCAAGACTCAGTCATAGGAGATTGCGTATAAACTGGACGATAATAATTTGTGATCAAGGGAAAAGAAAAAAAAATCTACCTAATTTTTTTAAATTTACAATCTGAATAATTTTGAAAGCTTTTTCATTTAAAGTACCAGTGAGTTAACAGACATCTTACTGTGAACGTGATCACATATGAAAACTACCACGGTGCCCTGCTAAGTGAAAGAGTTAATCTGGCGCTGCAGTTGATTGGTCCTTACAAATGGGAGCGCCACCTACAGGCAGATTAGAGGATGCCTTGTCGAGTTGATTAATCTCCATCTTCCTCTCGGTCGATTAGCTTATTGACACCTAACGAGACAATACTCCATCAGACCCGCTAGGCGGATCGGCTAATCATTTCTTCACGATTAAAATTTTCTTCACATGACAGCATTCGAGCTTCACAAGGTGTTTGGCATATTAAACATAAGAGCTGTCAATTAAAGCATTAAGGATTACATATTTGCTCGGGAAATGAGCTTCCCTTGTTTACTAATTACTATGCTAAAGTACGTCCCGATTCACATGAAATTTGTATTATTTTACTTGGATTTTATTGGTCAGAGATGTGGCGGTACAGCCTTAGCTTGATTCAGAAATAAAATAAATATACATCAAAATAGAAGATGCAGTATACTACTGGGCTGCTTTCTACAATTTTTCGAAAGGAACTAATCCTGATCTTATTTGTATAAACGATGTATGCAAAAAGTAGACGATAGATGAAACTAATTCTCTCAGAGATGAGGTTTGATTTTTTTTAGTTAGACGTTGGTATCATTTCGACGTACTAAAAACCTGGACAAATCTTCCTGTTCTAAATGTGATTTCTTTGTCCGCCATCTTGATTTTTTTTATCTTAACCCACAACACAACCGGCTGACAAGGTCTGAGCGACCTTTAGAGCTATTTATTTGTCTTACATTTTGGTGTTCAGAACTAATTATTTTTTTATGTTACATAAAAATTTTTTATATGTAAATAAATAAATGTATGTCTTTTGAACTTGTGATATGATATAAAAAGCAGACAGATAGAACAAATCACTGAATCTTAAAGACCCACCTGTCACGTTTTGAGTGGAAAAAATCTCGTATGGTATTAATTTAAAGAAAATGCTGGAAGAAATTGTGACAAGAATTAAAAAATAACTCAATAGTGGCTGAATAATTCAAGCTAAAAAACAAATTTAAAAACCGTTATTAAATCAGTATAAAATCGTTAAACTTTGACCCTTAACGGGACTCTTTACGTCCAATTGTTGAAAAAAAACTTTTTTATTCTAATAATGGGAAATATAGTTATAAAAAATTATTTAATGATGCATTTATCCATCTGCGATTGCTTGAGTGCTAGTAGACATCTGCATGTCTAATTGTTTCTGAGATATTTGCCAAAACATTTTTTAAAATATTGATTTTTTAGTTATATAAATTTTTTTTTTTTTTAAATCTGTATTTCAGAAACTATTTGACGTTAAAATGACATTTAGCACTCAAATCAATGCAATATAAGCTTTTCCATTTTTTAGCCAACATTCTGTATTTCATCTTATTTTAAACTCCTATTATAAATTTCCTAACCATCAAACCCTCTAGTTTCTAACCTCTATTCTTTTAGAAGATGGCCTCGAGACCTACTAGTGTAGAAACATGATTAGAGTGCTACCAATGGGTAGTTTCTCTACATACCTCTTTTTCGCTTCATTTTAATTTTACATCAAATTTACCTGTTGTATTTTTATGTAAATATAATTATTAATATCAATAAATAAATTTTTAAAAAATTAACATTTTAAATTATCTTTTTATGTATGATGTTTTCTGTAAATTAAACCTAAAGATTTATTATATTCATGGTTACGCCCAAAAAAGTATTTTGCACGTTTAGATTTTACTGGACTTCTAGTAAGTTCAATAGGTACGAACAAATAAGTAAAATATTCGTAGCTTATCTTTTTTTAAATCAGATCGATTAGTTTTAACTTTCTTTCCTTGATTTATTTTATCCATTTTTTACAATTTTATCAATAAATCAGATTATCAATTCTATTTTCGGATGGACCGGGTGTCAAGGATTTGAATTTAAATGAATATTTTATTTATTTTAAAAATTTTAACTCAAATTTGGACTGTAAAATACTTATATATTGATTACGATATTTTTTTTCACTCAATCATAACATATTTAACTTCTCTTGATAAAGGTAATACTGCAGTAAATTACAGAATTTACTATACTGCTTGTGAAAATGGTATTGGATTGATATACCTTTAATATATTTAGGGACGAAGCATACTTAAATTTTACACTTAGTCCCAAAGGAGTAGCGGCATAAGGATCTTTGGAGGGAAATAAACAGCGGTTGCATTATAAGCGTAACGAATGGACTGAGAAAATTTATGCTACGATTCCTGAAATTTTCACCACCTGCAAAGTGTGCCTGCCAAGCTCTTCGGGGAACCGGTCCAGTTTCAAAGCTGTTTTTAGTTCAATGATGAATTGGTGATATTTCATTCCTCTCCTAATCAATAGATTGTGACTGTCGCCTTTATCACGTTGATAAATGCTTTTTCATCAGGGAAGCTGAGATTTTTGAAAATACATCCATTGTTGACTATGAGTTATTAGTGATCTCTGTATTTGAACATGTTCATTTTGTATCTATAGAATGTTCAGAAAAAATAGTATTAGGAGACTCACAGTTTTAGTTAAGTGTATAACAAAAATATGCTGTTAATTTTTTTTTTTTTTTTTACTAATGATTCCCTTAAAAAGTATGCTGAATTTAGATTTGAAATTATTTCAGCTACTTTTTAATACTCGTTCTAGAATTCTGAGGACTTCATATATTGCTGGTATCAAAATGAGAAGAGATGTACTTCTTCTTCAAGCTCCCCATTACATTGGTTCCAATTTTCATTTTTATAAAATAAAAGGGCCTGAAGAAATCAATAAATTGTTAGTCAGATCTTCCTTTTCTTGATGATTTGAGGTTGTTACGCTTACGCAACTGCTTGATTTGTTTTTGTAGTGCTGAGGTTAACGAAGAATTTAAATTCAATGAAATGAAAAAGTAAAATAAATCAAAATAAAACATTAAAAAACCGGTTATATTACTATACGGTGAAAACTAAAGATGTAGGTTCCTCAAATTCTGACAAATATTTAATCGGTCTGGTGGTCCTTACATGGGTACAGTAAGAGGTACATTTTTTTAACTATTGATTATAGGGGGAGTGGAGGTATAGTCTCCTACCAAAGACGCCCCTAACTATATACGATGTTATAAATAAAACAAAAAAATTAAAATAAAATAAATAGATTTAAATAATAATTCACAATAAAAGATAAAAGTAAAGTTAATAACAAAAACAATAACATTTATGGATTTAAAATAAATAATTGACTTCTAATAGAAAAAAAAGAAAGATAAATGTAGAATTTATAAAAGGATGTCCTGCAGCAGTCTGGGCTTCAGTCTTCTGGTTATGGTTGGGAATCCCAGGTTGTCCCAGGTCACTGCTCCTTTAACTGTAGGTAACTGGAAGTGGAATTTCATGAACCTTTTTTTTTTTTTTTTTTTTTATTGTAATCCTGGATTGTCTCTATTTGTAATTCCCGGTGCAATTAGCTGTTTCTTACAAACCCAGCATTATCCACTACAATTCTTACGACTTTATTTTGAAAAGAATATATATTTTTATCTTTTTCATAAAGGATGCCGCTCCCCAGACTTCACAGCCATACATTAGCACTGGCCTGAGAATTGTTTTAAATATAAGAATAGCTTAGATAGTTTGTCAAATTTTCCTACAAATTTCTGTAACAACCAACAATTAGGAATACTAACTGATAAACTGGAAAATTATTTTTCGTTCTACTGATCTCGATTTTTACCCTCTACAAGATGGAAACAGTTAAAAAAAATGAAGATAAAATTACAATTTCTTAAAAACTAAAGTTGTAGGTTAGGCAAATTCAGACAACTATGTACATGTTTTTTAATATTTCTATATTACGTACGGACATACTTTTTTTATTTTTTCAGCGCCTGTTAATATGGCTAAAAATAACTTAGATTTCTAGCTAAAGGTGAATATCGGCTTATTCAGTCAAGAGAACAGAAAAAAAGTATTATTTCTGGTATTTCACCATTTGAAAACACTACGACGCACACTGGAAATTTGGGGCCGGTCTCATTCGACTCAGAACAAGAAAACATATCAATTCCAGTGTTATTATTGAAATTTTGAAGAAAATGGAAGAACTAATGAGGAAATGAAAGCCTATTGGCAAGTTAAAAATTTCGGAATAGGTTGTACTCATCAAAACAAGTTGCAACGAGTATTTTGAGTTTATATTTAAATTAAATAATGCTTATAATAAAAAATTCAAGGGAGCTTAAAAGACTGGAGAATTTTGTAAATAATAAAACTAGGGATTCAAAGTCAAAGGTTGTTGAAATTGCAAAAGACACTTACGATTTCTGATTTAAGGAAATTAGATTAACAGTTCCTTAGCTGCATCTCTGATTTCTAGGTGTTTTTTCTTTGTTTCGGATCTCTTGTTCATGATAAAAGGTTCCGAAGTCTCCAGTAGCTTGTGGAACACATCTTCGTAGGTAGATATACGAGACATTTTCCGCGAGTTTCTGATCCTAAAAGTCTTGTAATCCTTATTTCTACTTTCTTATGCCTCTTTCGACAATATTCCGAATGGAAGAATCGACTTCTGCACTATTTCTGCACCATGCAACAAAACCTTATGCACCCTGGATGACATGTAGTATTATGAATACTTTTCAATGGCCATCTCTGCTGTTTCTTTTGAGAAAAGCCGGAATTTTCCTGGGTCGATCATTGCATCCTTTTTTAAATTTTTTGTTATAGGCAATGTACACTTAATTCTGGTGTGTAATGGAGAGATACCAAATTCGAGAGCATTTACATTAAGTGGTTTTTGCTAGATTTTTGCCAAGTCGTTCATTTACTTTCTTTGCGGTGTTACGATCGGACAGGCAGATAAAGACAGATGATTTTTGTTCCAATCTTTACTTTAACACTTATAGTTTGAAAAGTGACCATCCACATCTTGGAGGAAGCCGGAACTTTTTTTGTAACCATTGCTGTTCTCAATGCTTATTTAACATTCGTAACTTAAAGCGCTCTAATTTTTTTTGCCTAGTTTGACTCATGTGTGGCTTAGTTGACCGTCGTAGAGCTGGTAAAAAATTGGATAATTTTCCCTTCCTCTTTTACAATTATATATCACTCATTTAGGGTTGTGCATGATTTAGTCAAACTTCCATTATTCTGAGAGTGGGCCGAAATTAATGGGGGTACGCTTGAAACAGGGAAAAATCATGCTGTTCCTAGATCCTGTAGCTTATATAGTGTGAAAATCACTAACTAGATAATCAAAATCAGCGCTTTCGAAATTCGATTTTTTTCCGCTCTGGCACCACCGTGCGTCGTACAGTTAATACGGTTACCCTGGAAACACCATTTTTTGCTTTTTGTTATCTATATGACTGTTTTTCGATTTTTAATATTTTGTATTTAATTGAACATTATTTTTTCGCGGAAAGTGCTAATATATAATCTACTAATTATAGCATAACGATGTACTGAAAAGTGTAAAACTGCAGTTCGCAAAATTTCTCAAAATCTACAGTGCATTCCGGAATTTACTCTTCACTATTTTCTCCTGCATATTCAGCCGTTCAAAGGATAATTGTTTTAGCTCAACCAACGATTCGTGCTTTTAATTCAAAAACCTCCTTACATTACATTTTTATCAACTGGATGAAACTTGAAGTAGTTGTAATCTGGAATCTTAAATTCAGCCTGGTTATTCGATTAGTTTTCTTTTGACATATGACAATGTATAAAGATATAACTAAAATAAAAATAATACTGTAATATTTTCTTAAGTAATTTTTTCCATCGGATTAATTATTTGTCATTTTTGGGGTTCGGTATTTCGGAAATACTACGCCTCTTGTCCTCTCTACCCTTCTTTATTCAGACGAGACCCGAGGACGGTATAAAAACAGACATAAAACCGGAAAAGTAAAGAGCAAAACATAAAGTTGAAGATATAAAAAGAGATGATGACAAACGCGGAGAACATTTTAAAGGTGGATGCCTCTGATATAAGCTATCAAGGAGTGTCATTATTTATAGTGACTGCTGGCTATAGATGGGGCATAAACTGACCCTCGAGAAGAAGCTAACGGCACATATCAATCATTGGCTGGCATTAACATCACATCCTTTCTATTCAATTAATAGCTGTCATCCATCATTTAGTACATCTTCTAAGGTATCCTCTTTCTAATGGGATCGTCCCATCTTCTATAAAATGTCTTAGGTGTTGGTCATGTCTGAGTCGTGCCGCCGGCGCCATGTCATTTTGAAAACGAATATACTTAGTGCCCACAACCGTTAAAAAAATTATCTAACTAAGATTTATAGATTGATCACTGCTTTCATCTTTTGTATAAATCGAAACGGCTATAATTCTTAATCGAAATGTTGAGACATAATTGTAAATTAGTTTTGAATTATTTTGTTATCTAACGCGAATATAATATCGACAGGAGAGAAATTGGTGCATAATTTTGTAATGAAATTCACAAATGGAATTGCATAAAATAGTGTTTATTACCATTAATTAAATTAAAATGAAGAAAAAAAGTGTCAATTCATTCTAAATTGTATATTCCAATTGTACCTTTACAGAGGAAATAAATATGTATAATGAAAATATATATATTCATTGCCACTATCTGTTTTTCCGAGTCATGAATAACTACATTGATATTTAAAATTTTATTGTAACTTAGTTGAGTAACATATTTAAACCCACCGTAGCATCGATTCAATAAATAATGCCCGACAAGTTTGAATATATATGGTCTTTAATTAAAACAGGGGAATAAAAAACTCATTTATTTGAACGAAAATTATTTATTGATTAGTAAAAGCACTTTACTTGTCTATAAAGAGTAAGTAAAAACTTTTATTTATTTTATTTCTTTATTTTTTTCCAAAAGTGGCATTAGCTTATGACCAAGGCACTTGTGGTACCAACTTTGGAAACCAGTGATCCATGGAATACTCCACATACAAAATAAAAATTTTTTTTTGTCACGTTTACCTCTTTTCAAAGCCACTATAAAGCAGTGTTACTTCCTCCAAACTACTGCCTAGTTATACACAGTGGATTCAGATTTAAGTGAAATGAGAACCAAACGAAGAAGAAACTATAGTGATTATGTGCTAACTTTTTAGATTAAAACCAACTAATTCCATAGTTAAATCCAAATATTTATAATAGAAGTATTTTAACGATATAGAAGGTTTTATTGATAATATGATTAAAAAAAATAGAAATATTTTTTTAAACTACATTCTAAGAGTTTTAAAATTAATGTTCCAAAAGGTTTCTTAATTAAGTCGAATTATGGTGATTTTGTTTCTTTATAAAAAAAAAAAAAATTGCAGTTTTTTAAAAATGAATTTTCACAAGAAATTGTCAGAATAATACATTTTTTCTATTTGCTAGAAAATTTAAATATTTTATTTAATATTATTTTTTTTAGTCGGTACCGTTTACTCGTTTAATTACTTTATTGTATTTAATAAACCTGATTTATTCATTTAATAGAAAGTTCAGGGTTGCCTGGCATTCAATCTTGGATTGAAATAAATTTCCTATTTATAACTGTTATATCTTTCATTATCATTAACAAACTTATTATTAATTTATTTCCGAATTACGAAATTATTCTCAATGATAGTATATAGTAAAATATAGTATTAAAATGGAGGTTGAATACCTTAATTTCATTTTTCTGATTTCACACAACACAGTTGAAAAATCAGTAACTGTAACAACTTCTTGTCGTCATTGGTTCCTCAAAATGGATGGACCACTACCTTCAGACCATGAACTAACTCATGATGAAATTAACAAAAAACAATATTTTTGTGGGTCGCTTCAAATATTGGCAAAAATGATAACTAACGAGTCGATGAAGAAGTAAATATTGAAGCAAAAGGTTTTGAGATTTATTTGTCAAAATTTATGTTTTTAAATGAAAGGACGAAGAAGATTAAAAGTAAGATAAAGAAAAATACAAGAACGAAAGAAACAATATTAAAATCGAAAACCCCATTCCGTTCCATAAAAACACAATTCTGGAATCGATAAAACACTTGATAATAGGAGATGACAAAATTAATCCGTTAATAATTTTAGAAAAACAGTCGTTGCTAGTGACCCTAGCAGTCTTAGGGATGTAAAAGAATAAAAATCATATTTTTAATACAATTTTATCACTTCTTCGTGACTGGTTTTATGGTTTAAATAAAATAAATTGTTTCTATGTTAGCCTCAAACAATCTTTATTAATATTTTAAGTATTCAACGTTTCGGCCAACCTGGCCCATCCACAAGGACACTCTATAAAATAAAATCCATTATTATCAAAGGCAATCATTAACAAAGGCAATTCTTTAAAAAAAAAAAAAAAAGGCAATCCTTCCATGCCGGACCCACCCTCCCAAGACCCCCGGGGAGCAACAGTCCTATATCACTTCTGAAATATTAGCTTAAAACGGGAAGAGAAAACTTTAAGATAGTTAAATCGAGCAATATTTAAAAAGCCCCTGAAATTGAAAAACGGCACTCCCGCCCTCTGTAGTAGCATTACTTATCTGACTTTTTAAGAAGACAATTATAGCGAGTAGATTGGTCGATGTACGACATGTCATAAGAGGAGATCATAACACAAAAAAAAGGCCATCCTTTACACTCAACAATTTTAAACATTATTACTAATAAATTAGCATACCTTAACTGTAATTTCTCATATCCAACTATTAAATTTTTTTGCAGGCTATTCTTTCCAGGTCTAATAATTTTAGTTAAAGCAACCTATGAAACAATAAATCAATAGAAATTCAAATTAATTTAATATTAAACAAGCCTTATCTTTTTTTTTATTCTATATTTTGTCACTTTTTAATGTAATTTAAAAACTTTTAATTATCTGTTAACAAATGATCTTACATTATTATCACTCACTTTATAATAAAAAAAAAACATTGTTGATGACTGAATATGAGGTGTGGATTCAGATTTTAAATATGCTAATGTATTAGTAATAATGTTGTTTGAGATTTTTAATAATCAGTTTATAATAGAATGTCCTTGAGGATGGTTGGTTGGCCGAAACGTTGGTCATTTATAATATTAATAAAAACGGTTTGAGACTTAAATAGATACAATTTATTTTATTCAATCAAAGAAAAAAAGATTATATATGAATGCAAGCTTTTGTATTAAAATATATTGTAAATCAAAATAAAATACAGTATATAAATTTAAATATAGATATGCAAAATGAAGGTGAGTCGAATTGCGTTTCGATGCAATATGGCCTATGAAATATGGAATCCCCTTAAAATCCGATTTCCTGTTATATGAAATGCTTTTTAACGTAGCATGGGATAACCTATGAGTTATATTTGAAAATTTGAAACCATATAAGTACAAATTAATAGTCGAACTATTTTCGTTTTGGTAAGTTATGTGCTATTTAGGTATTAAGTAATTATTATACTTAAGAAGATATAGTCATTTATGAAGGTATGCTAATTAGCTTATTATTGTAATCGATTATTGATATACAGATCGATATAAAACCTTTTAAAAATGCAAAAAGTACATATATATTTATAGAATCTTCATCCCGGAGGGTGAAAATAGGATGGGAGCCCTGTGTTCCACCAGCTGAGTGGACAGCGTTCCAAGCCATTAAACCACTTTGCCACCTGTTTAGTGCATTATCGACGCCCCCACTTTTATATTTAGCCTCTTATATTAATAAGCTCATTATTCAAGATTGCAGCTATCTATAATTTATTATACTTAATACTGGAAATAACTTTTTATAATATAATCGAGTATCATGATGTTTAAAAAAAAAGTCCCACTAAATATAACTCATAAAGGATCTTGGGTTCAGTACTTGGTAATAATGCAGAGAAGCCTGGATATATTGTTATATAAACATAGGTGTTATTGTTAAAACAGTTATGACAAGATTTAAAAAACTCATGTTTAATGAAAAACAATAACAGGTTTTAACTTATATTCTAGATTCTGATTATGAGAATTTGTTTTAATCATGGAAGATATGCTCATCGTATAATTTAATAACTATGAACTGGACTGAAATTTTTTATAAACTTACAAATTAGCAATACGTCGGTAGTAATGCAAATTCAGGGCACTGAGTTTGGGATATTTCATCTTTTCTAGGAATATCAAGGACTTACTGTTTTATTTTTGTATTAATAAAATTAAAACTTATGAGAAAAATATATTGCTAAATTAAAATTTATAAATGATAATTCTAAGGAAATAAACGGATTAATGTAATTCCATGAGACATCAATAGCCCCATGCTAAAAGATTTTAACCATTATTTATCGAATTCTGCATTATAATTTAGGGATCTTAAGAAAAACTTATTGTAGATCTTTTAAATCATTCCAGTTTATATTCAATTATAAATAGTTAAAAAAAAAAAGAATAGTAAAAAGTGTCCAAAGCATCTTATCGAGTTGGAACCCGCCTAGATTAAGAAACAGATAAAAGAAAAAGTTGCAGTAGGGCATAAATAAGGAGCTCCGTATTGGAGGAGCAGGGAACTGCAATAAATCGTAGAGCATGACGTCTCTGAGGCAGATCTTCCTAACTAGTTAAGTTTTCCAAAGTGCTCTATCTGGAACATTCTGCTTCCCTTCTGTTTTCGTACGACGAACCCCATGTCGTCTATCTGATTTAAGAACTGTCAGAGAATGTTATAGTCGCGGTGGTCCGGCAGGAAGCCATAGTCTCTTGATACATGGTCAATGCGAGGAATGGCTGGCATAAAGGCGAAGGGAAATAGTGTAGAAGAAATCTAAGGAGATGATTCCTTACTAGAGTTATAGTTATAGCGTCCATTACAAATACCTCGGCTTTGTGGGCCTTTGTGTTGGCTGTCAAGTCAACTCTGTCAGAGATATTATGGAAACAGCCATAGTGGGGCACATTTCATAAACAGACTTACAGTATTAAGAAGACAACAGTAATCAGTAATTAGGCCTAATATAGATTATTGTAAAATAGAGAAATAATCTTCAAATGTCGTGTGAAGTTTGATAAGTGTTCAATAGACGAACATTCGAGAGGGTTAAAAAATGAAAGTGAAAGGTCAGGAACCGTAGAACAGGAAATATGTGTATTGGGATTGTGATTAGTAGTAGTTCATATTTTGTCTATTATGATGATATATATTTTTACATATTCATCAAAGCTACACCCTCGATTTCAGTTAGCAATATTTATTTGATTTGATTTTTTAATATGTTGAACTAATCTTTGTTAAAATATTATGGTTAATTTTAAATAATTTTTTTTATGACCAACTTCCTGGTCATTTTATGATATGGGGGTTGTTATCTACAAGTTACCATCCTATTTTAACAATAATGGGGCTTCAGGATTTCATTTCGAGCGACCGTCAAAGAAATAAATGTCGACCTCCCCAGCTGGGATTTGAACCAGCGCCGGTGCAGTCACGAGTCAGTCAAAGTAGGCGCTTTAACTCGCTCGAATACGAACGGCCCTAAACAATAATGAATTGATTTTTATTTTAATAATTATATAATAATATTAACTTCATAATGGTTATATAACGATCGCTAACAATGGACCTTACCAGAACCTCCCTATGTAAGGTTTTATATTTATTAAATTAAGAATAACTTTGTTGGTGAATATGTTTTTTACCACTATAATTCACTACAAGTTACTAAAATCGCGGAACTGAATTATAATTATTGAGTTCAAAAGATTTTTTCTCAACAGTGTTGACATGTACCATTCAGGTATAAGTTGTGGAGAGGTTTATACCATTCATCTCAAACTATCATACGAGCGCAAAAGGGATCTTTCCTAAGATGTCAAGATATACTCCGCTGATTACCAATTGACATTATTTAAATAGTCATTTGGCAGGGGTGGATATCAAAGTTTCTTTTCCTAGTTTCAGTATGTTACTTTCAATGCGTCGTTTTTCGCCGTATATTTATTCTAGTTTTGGTGAGGGCAAATCAGTTCACAGTAAAATTTATAATTGATTGTAACAAATAACTCTACCAAATAAACCCATAACGACAGGAACCCCTTAAAATTGCATTAAATTAGATTTACGCGAGCATATATCAATTATTTGTGGTTCTAACAAAGCTTTAGATAGAGCAAGACATTATACTTTTTCATAGTTATTTTTAAGTTATAAACTTGAAACTATTCAACTAAAATCACTTTTATAACACCCTAAATCATTGGCCTTATGGTTTAAAAAAATAAGTCTGAATCCTTTCAATGATCCATATCCTGAGGGGTCATTGATATTCAGTTCTACTCACCCCTACAATCCCCTCTAAGGTGTAAACGGCAGTGACCACGAACTCTTAAGTAAAATAAATATGTTAGGGACCTAGCAATAGCCAAAATGTCCACTCATGTCCAGTTTGTTGGGGGGGGGGGGCTTAAACCCCCTCTCTGGATTAGAATAACATCTTTTATCTATATAATTTTCAAAAGAAAAATGATATACGTTCACTTGAGTGTCCTACAGGCTAAGTGTAAGTATTGTAAATAATTTAGATACGATATTTATAGTATTATTAAAATTTAATATTTTTATTAACTGTATTTCACTCCAGAGTTTAATTAATGCTGCTTTCATAGCTATCGCATTATAGCTGCGTTTCTTCATTTATCAACACTAGTTATTTACCGGTGCGCATTCAAAGAACTGTAGGAAAAAACAATTACTTGCTCTAAATTAATTGTCTCAGTAAAATATTAGCCAAAGTAAGGATCCATTTAAAATAAAAATTATCTTAAATTAAGTTAGTTTAGAAATGAATTTTGGTCTCATCTGTACGTAAAGAACCCCTCATGGACACAAGTATGGTCGAAGCGAAGACATATGCGAGTAGAGGTAGCTGTCCGAAACAATGGTTCCAAATAAAACATCTGTTCGTCATATTTCTTCCTTTTTTAGCTACTCCACCCACCGTCAAACATTTTTCACGTCGGTAGAATTGTCCATTTCCTGGTCCCTTCTTGGTCTGACTCTACTGTTCTGGGAGTAGCAGAATTGAAAAATGCCCTCAGCTCTGCAGTTCTATCCCCCTGAAGAATCGAATGCCGTCTGGAAAAGTATTTGAAAAATATAAAATCCATGAACCATGGTGAAATTTTCTTTTGGAGTATGGTGTTAAAAAACAATTATTTTCGAGTGTTAAGATAAAAATCTTCTGTTTACACTTTAATTCTACACGTTTTCTTTATCATTATAAAATAT